>NW_026652278.1:104216495-104501391 GCF_009828535.3 Hylobates moloch | reverse complement strand
AAAAAAAAAAAAAAAAAAAAAGAAAGAAAAAAAAACTGGCTGAGGTCTGTTTTTATTTCAAACGGGACCTTGAATTTAGACTCCAATACTATCTTCAAATGTGAAAGCATCATTGACTTTTAAATTTGTGATGTAAATGTCTTCGTTGGTTAATTTTTAACATGAGGCCCTGAATGTCTGACCATTAGTGATGAGTGGGCGGCCTGTCTCTTAAAAACCAAGTCACACTCAGTGTGATGAAGCTGCCTGCTTCTTCTGGCTTTCATGGCCACTCCTAATAAGAATTTGTACAAGTTGGCTGGTCCCATGAGAAGGAGACAGCAGTGGCCTTTTATTCTGGGACAGTATAGGCCACATGATACACATCTGCCCAGTCTGTTGCCATTGTACCCTCCAGGGACAAGCTGACAAAAATGCTGCTCATCTTTAGAAGAATCAAGAAATGACTCAGCTTCCCTGAGGCCTCACAGCTCTATTGGCACTTCTCTTCCTACCCCACTGCATGGACAATAGATGCTGGACTCTGCCTGGAGAATGAGCATCCAGAATTGTCAAATTTTCTCAAAGCAAATTTTCTCTTTCTTTCCCACTGAGTTCAGAAGAATGCAAGCTATTTTACCAATACTCTATAGTTCTGTATAAGGACTCCTTATCATTGTCCCTTATAAACCACATTTGCCTAGAGGAAAAAGTACTGACTATTCCTCCCCTTTTGATACTTGAAAATTAGTACCCTAATTGACTACTACAGAAGCCCTGCTTAATAAACTGGTGAATACAAGGTTGATCTTGTGACCTTCCTTTTCACTCATTTATTTATTGTATTAGGTTTATTGCTAAATAGCAAATCACTCTAAAACTTAGTGGATTAAAACACTAAACATTTTTGAATTCACAGTTTCTATGGACCAGAAATGTAGAAGCTACTTAGCTGGGTAGTTCTTGATCAGAATGTAACGTCTGTACAGAGGTTACATTCAGGCATTGGTCAGGGCTATGGATATTTGAAGACTGGCCTGGGGCTAGAGGATCCCCGTCCAAGATGGCTCACTCAGTTGGTTGACAAGTTGATGCTGGGTGTTATCAGACAGCCTCAGTTTCTTGCCACATGGATTTTTTGGTAGGGCTGCTTGAGTTTCCTCATGACACGATAGCTGTCCTCTCACAGAGCAGTAAATCCAAGAGTGCACAGCAGAAGCTGCAATGTCATTTATGATTTAGCCTTGGAAGTTACGATCGTTTCCTCCATATCCTATTGGTTAAACAGATCAGCCCTGCTCAATGAGGGAGGGTGCTATGTGGGGGTTTCTAGGGTTACTACCGCTAGCTGCCACACTCATTTACTCAGTTGAGATTTATTGAGTGCCTACTATGTGCAGGCACAGTGCTTAGACCCTTTGACCTAACGTTGACTCCGTTATCTGACTCACTGCCAAGTGTCCTCTCCTCCTCTACTGGGTATCTTCACTCCAGCCTCCTCTACAACTCCCTCAAGCTTCCTGTTCACTTAAGAGATTATTCCTTGAAAAATAAATTGTATTGTTTTTTAAATTAAGGAAAGAGGGCACTAAACTAGGAACATTACCCAACATCTTTGCTGATAGGCAGTAATTTCACTGCTTGAGAGAACCAGATATTTCTGGCTAAATCTACTATGAAGAAATGTCCAAAGACTATATCTTATTTTGGGAAGGAGGATCAAAAATCCACTTGAAGTGGGAAAGATACTTATTTAGCACTTACTATGTGCATCATTATAACAACCCAGAAAATAATATTATTTCTGTCCTCATTTTAAAGATGGGAAAATATATTTACTCAAAAAATATTTATTGAGCATTTACTATGGCCAGGAGCTGTTTTACGTGCTTGGGATACAACAGTGAAAAAACATGGACAAAAATGTAAACACTCATGGAGCTTATTTTCTAATGGGTTGGGAAAGAGAATAAACATAATAAATAGTATGTAAGAAGGCAGTAATAATAGCAGCTAATATGTAGATACATGGTAGCAGTATGTTAGACGATAGTAAGCACTATAGAAAAGGAAACAAGTACTGTAGAGTAAGGTGGTTTTGAGAACCTCAGGTGTGGAGGCAGGTTGCAGTATTATATAGACGGATAAACTAGACCTGATCAAGAAGGCAGTATACAAGGCAAGATTTGAGGGAGGTGAGGGAGCTAACCATGTGGATGTTTGGAGGGAGAACATCCAGGCATAGGGAACAGCTGATGCAAGGGATTCTAAGATGGGACCATTCCTAGTGTGTTTGAAGCATAAACAAAGAGGCTAGTATCCGGGAGAAATGAGCTGATTAGATATATAAATCTAGAGTCTGGGGAAGATATTTGTGCATGGCATATAAATATAGGAGTTGTTGGCACAGATGTGATATTTTCAGCCATGAGGCTAAGATTACTAAGGTCAAGACAGTTGATAGGTAGAGAACTGTGGCCTCAGCCCTGGAATACTTCAACATTAAAAAATACAAGGAGCAGAAGAAAAATGAGGAAAGAAATCTGAGATGAAGGAACCAGTGAGCTAAGGGCGAAGTCCAGTGTGAGTGGCTTCTTGGAAGACAAATGAAAAAAAAATCCTGTATTTAGAAGGAGGGAGCGGTTAACTGTGTCAGGTGCTTTCTTAGGTCAATTCCTAGCTGGGGATTTAGCAATGCAGAGATCACTAGTGACCATGGAAAAAAACTCTGGAAACATGGTGGAGGAGGAAACCTGAAAAAAGTGGTTTTTTATTTTATTTTATTTATTATTATTATTTTTTGAGACGGAGTCTTGCTCTGTCACCCTGGCCGGAGTGCAGTGGCACGATCTTGGCTCAGTGCAACCTCCGCCTCCTGGGTTCAAGCAATTATCCTGCCTCAGCCTCCCAAGTATCTGAGATTGCAGGCGTGTGCCACCACACCCGGCTAATTTTTTTGTATTTTTAGTAGAGATGGGGTTTCACCATATTTGCCAGGCTGGTCTTGAACTCCTGACCTTGTGATCCACCTGCCTCAGCCTCCCAAAATGCTGGGATTACAGGCATGAGCCACCACACCCGGTCCTAAAAGTGGGTGTAAAAGAGGATGGGGTGGGTTGAATCATTGAAACTAATGAGATTAGAGAACTCTTTTGAGTTTTGCTGAAAGGGCAGCAAAGACATCGGTGGGTACTAGTGACATGTGAGGTCAAGGGGAAGGTTTTCTTTATTTTTTAAGATACAAATGCTTTTATGATGGGAATAATTCAATAGAGAGTAAAAAATGATAATTTAAGACAAAGAATTGATGGAATAATGTTTTTGATTGGTGAGAAGTGATAAGATCTAGTGTAGAAGTATAAGGATTAAGTTTTGACAGGAACATTGGATACTTCAACAGTGGTGATAGCCAGGAAGGCAAAGATGTTTGCCAGTGCAGGCATGTGGGTGGATGTGTTGGTGGGAGTATGTGGAAATCATTTTCTTACCGCTTTCATTTTTCTTTCTTTTTTTTTTTTTCAGTAAAATAGGAAGCAAGGTTTTCAGCTGAGTATAATGGTGGGAAAAGAGGTGTTGGGAACTTGAGTAAAGAGAAGGTATAAAATGGCAGACTAATAAGTAGAAGAGTGTATGAACTGAAGAAATGTAGTGTGAATGATGGGCCAACTTGAAGTTAATGGCCGAGTATTTAAAGCAAGACCAGTCATCCTGGCTTGTGTTCTTCTCTATCATGCTGCGGTGGGGGCAGATGTAAAGTAGGCTGAAATTTGGATTTAAATAGGATTATCATTTTGCAAAGCAAGAGTAACCAAACTGTAGAGAAGCAAAGGATTTAATAGCTATTGATAATGGAATTTAAATTGGGTAAGGGCTGGGCACGATGGCTTATGCCTGTAATACCAGCATTTTGCGAAGTCAAGGCAGGAGGACTGCTTGAGCTTAGAAGTTTGAGATCAGCCTGGGAAACAAGGCGAGACCCTATCTCTACACAAAAATAAAAAACTTAGCCAGGCTTGGTCACACACAACTGTAGTTCCAGCTATTCAGGAGGCTGACATGGGAGGATGGCTTGAGCCTAGGAGGTCAAGGTTGTAGTTAGCTGTGATCATGACACTGCACTCCAGCCTGGGCGATAGAGGAAGATCCTGTCTCAAAAAAGTAAAAAATAAAAAATAAATAAATCGGGCAAGGAGAGGAATGAGGGCATGAAGGTGACAAACAGTGAAAAGATGATAGGATCAATGGCTTCGCAGAAGCAGTGGGATGGAAGAATTGTGATAGATGTGTTGGTGGGAGTATAGTACAGAGAGATGAGATGAAATGATAGGAAGTGATGACAGAGAGCGGGGTGCGTGTAACCGACACTAAGGAGAAGATGTACTTGTTAATAGTAACAAGGCCTAGGGTGATGACCATGGAGAGAGTGGCTAGGTTGGGTAGAGAAAATAAGGTGGAATTCCTGGGGTTTTGGTGATAGGAACAATGAGGAGTCATGGGTGATATAATTTGATGACAGAGATTCAAAATGAGGAGTTTTTAGAAATGAGAGATGATTGGAAAATGGTTTGAAAGTAGCAGTAAGGAGCAAGGAGGACATGTCCTCTACTTCTAGGACTTATAGGTATAAGAATCGTGAAAGACAAGGTGAATTCCACTACAGAGGACTGCAAGAGTGGCTGTTTCTTCAGTGGAAAGCCAGGTTTCCCTTAAAGCAGGAAGGAGAAGAGAGCATTCAGATAATGGAGAAGAGACAAGGGGATTTTGTTGATGGCTGAGTTTCAGAGGACAGAGTGGAAGGATTTTCAGAGCTTGAGGAGGGATGAGAAAAGGGGACAGAATAGGTTCAGAGTCCAAGAGGGACTGTGGGAGTTGAGAGTCATCTTGGGAGCTGGGGGCAGCCTGTGGTGGACAGGGATAAAGGGCAATATGGGAGGAGTCCTGGTGGTGGGAGCAAGATAGCGGTAGTGAAGCAGTGAGTGTTGCAGGGGGAACAGAGGGCTCTGGCAGGGGGCTGGGCTCTCTCAGGTCCTCACTGCACCAATGAGGTCCAATGTCAGCCCGGGTCTCCTCAGCTCTAGAATAAATGCCCTTTCCTATACACCCTTTCTATTCAAAGCGGAGTCTGTGATGAGCTGGCACTATCACCTGAGAACACGTTAGGAAGGCAGAAACTCAGGCCCCATCCCAGACCTACCGACTTTGAATCTGCATTTTAACATGGTCTCCAGGAGCATTGTGAGCATGGGAGAGTTTGAGAAACATTGCTGTACACTGCATATTTTTCAACCTCTTAAAAATTAATTTTTCTGTGTCCAGTCAATAAGACTCCACGGAATAAAAAAGTAGAATTTTTGTAATGAAGGCTTTGAATTTTTTAAGACTTTTCAGAAAGTTCCAAAGTAACAGTGTGCAAAAATTAAAGGGAGATGGGTATGAGACAGTGAAAAAAATGCTTGTCATATTTATTTATCTGGCTGATGACTGATCGAGTAAGATTTGTTATTTTCCAACGTCTTAGGGCTATGCGAGGAGAAACCACTCACACATTTGAGGTTAAATTCTTCCTGCTTGGATTATGGTGTTGCCACCAGTCTGATTTATAAGCAAACTAGAACTATCAGGAAAAGGAAAGAGGAGGGGTAAAATGAGTGTTTATTTTCTCCAGCTATTATTAACCTAAGCTCAGGTGCTTGTACCAAAGAAAGGAATTACTTGTATTTATCCTTACGGATAAGTTGCTAGCAATAAATTATGAAAGGAAAAAAATAACCATGTGAGATAATTGACTGAAAAACAAATGTCAGTAAAAGTAAACAGAATGGATTCCACTAAACCTATTTGCAAAAATGTCAGAGGAGTTGAGTTGTTTTCCCTCACAATATTTGTGCTGGTATAAAGGGACTGCAGTTTAATTAAATTTCTCCGTAGAGACTGGGTATTCTACTAGATGTCATTTTGAGATTTTGCTAAAGGAAGGACTGCATTCTGATTAAGCGATGCGACATCTTGCCCTAAGCAGTAGAGTAGAGATGATTAACATACCTCTTCCCCAAACCTTCTATCGTGGCAGAAAGTCAGAAACATCTGCCACTGAACCAGGACTCTCTGGAAGATGGGTTTAGTCCTGCTTTGGCCACTAACCACTGTGTGACCTTGAGCAAGTACCTTAGGACATCCAGCATTAGAGTATTAGAGACACTGCTTTGCCCTGTGCTATACGTTCAACGGCCAGCTCTCGAAGTCTTCCAGCTCTAAAAATTTCTGGTGGATTTTTTTATGGGTTGCACAAGTATGCAGTCAGTGAAATTTAGCAAAAATAAGAGGAAATGTGGGAATTTTTAAGACTAATAGATTAATCTCAGGGCTGGAGTCATTAGGTAACTGCATATTGTTGTGGAAACAGAAATATAAAAAAATACATTTGTCCACATTTTAAAATCTTAAGGCTTTTTAAATTATCAGTATTTAATTATTTGTCCTATAATGCAAGTAGTTCTGATCTTTGTTGATTTTTGTCTGTTTCCAGTCTATTTGAGAATGAGAGACAAAAAGATAAGCATGTTATGTATGTATTGTGATTTTCTTTTTCATGGGGACCTAAGACTTTGGGGAAAATGTTGAATCTAATTGATTACTTACTACCCTTTTTTTTTTTTTTTCTTGAGATGGAGTCTTGCTCTGTTGCTCAGGCTGGAGTACAGTGGTGCCATCTTGGTTCACTGCAACCTCCACCTCCCAGGTTCAAGCAATTCTCCTGCCTCAGCCTCCCAAGTAGCTGGGACTACAGGCTTGCACCACCATGCCTGACTAGTTTTTGTATTTTTAGTAGAGATGGGGTTTTACTATGTTGGCCAGGCTGGTCTCAAACTCCTGACCTCTAAGTGATCCTCCTACCTCAGCCTCCTGAAATGCTGGGATTACAGGCGTGAGCCACAATGCCCAGCCTACTTATTTACTACTTTTTACTTAAGGCATCGAATTCAGATAGTCACAGAACTGGAGGGAACAACAGGTATCTAGCTCTTCAGAATCATTATTTTTAAACAAATTTCTACATTGTTAATAAATCAAAGATGAGTCAAGGCAGTTTTTGTTTTTTCTTATATTCTACATGTTATATAGAAGAAAATCTGAATAGACCTGTACATGAAGGAAGAATTATAAGCTGTTGTTTTTCAATAAAATAATAAAGAAATCCTCCCATGGAAGTAATAATCAAAGTGTTTTTTCCTAAGCAAATATAAAATTGCCTTTTCTTTAGTGGGGAAATAAATTAGAAGCAGGAATAATTTTATTTTTTATTTATTAAGAACTTCCGTGGTATGCCCATTCAGCTTCCATGCCACATGAGCTAAACAGTTAGGTTTGCGATATTCAGAAAACAAGGACATCAAGAACAGAAGTGCAAAGAAAAGAATGTCTGAACTTTAAATACTTTTTAGCTTTAAGGATTGCCAGTGGGTCTTCTAAAACTCCCTTAACCTGCATAATATTTGTGCTGTAAACAATCATGATGTTTGCACCTATGCTCATTTATTTACTAAATTTATGAAAACAATGGAGCACAACTAAAAACAAATTAACCACATGAGTACAAAAGGAACATGCATTTATTGATTGAGTATGGTAAATCCAGCTTTACTAAGCTCACATAGGTTGTTTCTAAGATGGCATACTAATTTAGCTTCTACTGCTTTGAGGCATAATGAACCACAGACTTAAGTGGGCTGGGGCTGTAGGTTAATCACGTAATAAATGAAAACTATTCTAACTGTTCAGTATAGTGCATGTAGCTAGGAGAAATGATAAACTACTGTGGCTACAAAGCCAAATAACTGTGGTTCCTTGGGTGGTTTTGTGTTGTTTTTCTTTTATCTCTGCAGGAACCCTTATGTGAGGCCAAAATCAAATATTCCTAAAAAGTAGCTTACTTCTGGGTAGATGCTACTCTTAGAAGGGAACATATCTAAATGTTTTCATTTCTGACTCAGACCGGGGTGAGGATGGCAGGCATACCAAAGAGCTTGGAAATTTTAGCAGGCCTCTGAAACTAAATTTATTTATTTTTACCTAATTAATTGGATTTTTTTATTATGATACTATCATATTAACAACTTTGCACCTATTTCTGCTCTTTTGTCTCCTTTTGTTTCCCTTACTGATAATTTTTAAATATATGAGCATATTTTGACCTGGAGTAAAAATTTAGCAAAGGAGTAGACCATTGAGTCTATGTCATTGAGTAGGAGTAGATCAACGAGGCTATGTCACTGAGTAGGGGTGGAAACTGTAAAAAACATTGTGACAATAGTAGGAAACCTTTCTTTGTGGGAAGTTGCTGACTTATAGGAAAACTATTTTACAGACTCACATATTAAAAAAAGAAAAACCAACAATTTGTTTTTTAATTTTAAAGAGAAGAATTTAAAATTTCCACATAGTTGCTTTTAAGAGTGAGGCCAGGAAAGAGGAAGTCTTTGGGAGAAGCAAGATAGTGGGAGAAGCTCAGGGGAACATGGAGGCAGAGAGCTGACACTGTCTGCTACTGCTGCTCTGTGATGCTGACCAATAATTCCTTCTTTGCTAAGTAATGGTGGATTCTTATTCAAAGTTCAGAGTGTTTCTTTGAAGAAAAAGGAATTTCCCCAAGGAATTCTGGGAGTTTCTCCTATCTGTAAAGAAATAGCTAAAGTCCAGACTAATAAAGAAGAAAAGAGAGAAGAATCAAATAGACATAATAAAAGATGATAAAGGGGATATCACCACTGATCCCACAGAAATACAGACTACCATCAGAGAATACTGTAAACATGTCTATGCAAATAAACTAGAAAACCTAGAAAAAATGGATAAATTTCTTGACACATACACCCTCCCAAGACTAAACCAGGAAGAAGTCGAATCCCTGAATAGATGAATAACAAGTTCTGAAATTGAGGCAGTAATTAATAGCCTACCA
Organism: Hylobates moloch; assembly: GCF_009828535.3. Classification (NCBI taxonomy): domain Eukaryota; kingdom Metazoa; phylum Chordata; class Mammalia; order Primates; family Hylobatidae; genus Hylobates; species Hylobates moloch. The sequence goes on along the minus strand of NW_026652278.1, from coordinate 104,492,453 downwards.
ACCAAAAAAGCCCAGGACAAGATGGATTCACAGCCAAATTCTACCAGAGGTATAAAGAGGAGCTGGTACCATTCCTTTTGAAACTATTCCGAACAACAGAAAAAGAGGGACTCCTCCCTAACTCATTTTATGAGGCCAGCATCATCCTGATACCAAACTGGCAGAGACACAACAACAAAAAAGAAAATTTGAGGCCAATATCCCTGATGAACATTGATGCGAAAATCCTCAATAAAATACTGGCAAACTGAATCCAGCAGCACATCAAAGAGCTTATCCACTACGATCAAGTTGGCTTCATCCCTGGGCCACAAGACTGGCTCAACATATGCCAATCAATAAATGTAATCCATCACATAAACAGAACCAATGACAAAAACCACATGATTATCTCAATAGATGCAGAAAAGGCCTTCGATAAAATTCAACACTCCTTTACGCTAAAAACTCTCAATAAGCTAGGTATTGATGGAACATATCTCAAAATAATAAGAGCTATTTATGACAAACCCACAGCCAATATCATACTGAATGGGCAAAAGCTGGAAACATTCCCTTTGAAAACCGGCACAAGACAATGATGCTCTCTCTCACCACTCCTATTCAACATAGTATTGGAAGTTCTGGCCAAGGCAATCAGGCAAGAGAAAAAAATAGAGGGTATTCAAATAGGAAGAGAGGGAGTCAAATTGTCTCTGTCTGAAGATGACATGATTGTATATTTAGAAAACCCCATCGTCTCAGCCCAAAATCTCCTTAAGCTGATGAGCAACTTCAGCAAAGTCTCTGGATACAAAATCAATGTGCAAAAATCACAAGCATGCCTATACACCAATAATAGACAAACAGCCAAATCCTGAGTGAACTCCCATTCACACTTGCTACAAAGAGAATAAAATACCTAGGAATCCAACTTACAAGGGATGTGAAGGACCTCTTCAAGGAGAACTACAAACCATTGTTCAAGGAAATGAGAGGACACAAACAAATGGAAAAACATTCCATGCTCATGGATAGGAAGAATCAATATAATGAAAATAGCCATACTGTCCAAAGTAATTTATGGATTCAATGCTATCCCCATCAAGCTACCATTGACTTTCTTCACAGAATTAGAAAAAACTACTTTAAATTTCATATGGAACCAAAACAGAGCCCATATAGAGAAGACAATCCTAAGCAAAAAGAACAAAGCTGGAGGCATCACGCTACCTGACTTCAAACTATACTCCAAGGCTACAGTAACCAAAACAGCATGGTACTGGTCCCAAAACAGATAGATAAACCAAAGGAACAGAACAGATGCCTTAGAAATAACACCACACATCTACATCTACAACCATCAATCTTTGACAAACGTGACACAAACAAGCAATGGGGAAAGGATTCCCTATTTAATAAATAGTGTTGGGAAAAGTGACTAGCCACATGCAGAAAACTGAAACTGGACCCCTTCCTTATACCTTATACAAAAATTAACTCAAGATGGATTGAAGACTTAAATATAAGACCTAAAACCTTAAAAACCCTAGAAGAAAACCTAGGCAATACCATTCAGGACATAGGCATGGGTAAAGACTTCATGACTAAAACACCAAAAGCAATGGCAACAAAAGCCAAAGTTGGCAAATGGGATCTAATTAAACTAAAGAGCTTCTGCACAGCAAAAGAAACTATCATCAGAGTGAACAGGCAACCTACCGAATGGGAGAAAATTTTTGCAATCTATCTATCTGACAAAGGGCTAATATCTAGAATCTACAAGGAACTTAAACAAATTTACAGGAAAAAAAACAAAAAAACCCATCAAAAAATGGGCGAAGGACATGAACGACACTTCTTAAAATACGACATTTATGCAGCTAACAAACATGAAAAAAAGCTCATCATCACTGGTCATTAGAGAAATGCAAATCAAAACCACAATGAGATACCATCTCACACCAGTTAGAATGGGGATCATTAAAAAGTCAGGAAACAACAGGTGCTGGAGAGGATGTGGAGAAGTAGGAATGCTTTTACACTGTTGGTGGGAGTGTAAATTAGTTCAACCATTGTGGAAGACAGTGTGGCGATTCGTCAAGGATCTAGAATCAGAAATACCATTTGACCCAGCAATCCCATTGCTGGGTATATACCCAAAGGATTATAAATCATTCTACTATAAAGACATATGCACATGTATGTTTACTGCGGCACTATTCACAATAGCAAAGACTTGGAACCAATGCAAATGCCCATCAGTGATAGACTAGATAAAGAAAATGTGGCACATATACACCATGGAATACTATGCAGTCATAAAAAAGGATGAGTTATGTCCTTTGCAGGGACATGGATAAAGCTGGAAACCATCACAGGAAGAGAAAACCAAACATCGCATGTTCTCACTCATAAGTGGGAGTTGAATAATGAGAACACATGGACACAGGGAGGGGAACATCACACACCAGGGCCTGTCAGGAGATTTGGGGCTAGGGGAGAGATAGCATTAGGAGAAATGCCTAATGTAGATGTCAGGTTGATGAGTGCAGCAAACCACCATGGCCTGTGTATACCTATGTAACAAACCTGCATGTTCTGCACATGTATTCTAGTACTTTATTATAATAAAGTATAAGATGTATATTAAGGTATAACATGTATTCAAGTACTTTTATTATACTAAAGTATAATAGAAAAATAAAAATATAAAAAATAAAATCAAAGAAGGTAGAGAAAAAGATAATAAAAAAAGAAATGGCTATAGTCTTAAAGTTTTATTTTGAAACAAGGCAACTATCTTTGCCTGTACTTATTTCTTCATTCATTTAACACATGTCAAACTGGTCACTAGACGAGGAATTAAGGATTTAACAATGAACTAGACATATGACTTGTTTTTAGGAAACTTACAGGAGTTGATGATGCAGCAACAATCTGAAAATTTATTGATGTGGGGGAAAAATAGACCTTATTTAAGGCAATGTTTCTCATTCTTTATCTAATCACTATACGAGAGAATTATAATGTTTGAAATGCATGCTGGGATAATCTGCAGGGAATTTATGATGATAATAAGAAAATACGGAGTAGAATAGAAGAAAATCAATATTTAATTGGCATAAAGTTTAAATGTTTAATTTGCATAAATATCTAGATATAATTCTTTGAGAAATTTTAGTAAGATTTTAAAATGATGATCTCTTTAAATTCTTAGTAATAATAACTGATGAGAAATTATTTGCACAAATAGCAGAATATTTTAAATGTATTTTTACCATTAAAAAAATTTGAAACAGTTGAAAATATTATCTAAGAATCTAAAAGTTTTAATTTTCTTTCTGTGACAGATGTAATATCAAAATATCCTGTGATAAACAGATGTAGAATTTAATTGGAATTTTTCATATCAAATATTTAAAATAATGAAAATGTAATCTGTAGAAATGCATTAGTAATTAAAGGAGTTACCCTGTTACTCACTTCCATACTACTAAAGGGCATATAAGCTTCATCAAAGAGAAGTATCCAACAAATGTGAAGGTTGGGGGCCACTGCCTGAGGCATGCTTGCCAGCCTCCTGCTCAGCGTACCAGCCAACCCTTTGCAGCTGTACCTTGACCTATATGTGCTATGCTCTATGGGCACCTGGAACAGGAATGCTACCAGTAGCTCTGTGGGCTTCTGCCTATGATAGGTAGCAATGCGCAGTGTGCTTTGTTACTGGCCATTAAGTAGTTGTTCACATAATATGGCATACTTGACTGTATGTAATGTGTCCATCACAGAACAGCAAATGGCTGGATGCCCCTCTTGGTTTTTCTGCCCATGAGGAACATGCAACACACCATCAATCTTTAGTCTGCTGGAGCAGCCCTTTGTTGTTGTTGTGTTTTTTTTTGTTTGTTTGTTTGTTTTTTTGAGGTGGAGTCTCACTCTTGCCCAGGCTGGAATGCAGTGGTGCGATCTCAGCTCACTGCAACCTCCACCTCCCATGTTCAAGCAATTCTCTGCCTCGGCCTCCTGAGTAGCTGGGATTATAGGCACCCACCACCACTCCTGGCTAAGTTTTGTAATTTTTTTTTCTTTTTTTGTAGAGACAGGGTTTCACCATCTTGTCCAGGCTGGTCTTGAACTCCTGAGCTCGTGATCCACTTGCCTCAGCCTCCCAAAGTGCTGGGATTACAGACATAAGCCACCGCGCCCGGCCTGGAGCAGCCCTTTGAAGAGCCCTTTGAAGAGCGCATGCCTGGAGGTAATTGGCCTAGGTAATCTGGACACTCCAGACTCTCTGCTGATCTAAGAGTTGATGGGAGTGATAGAGTCATTGCACACCCATAATCTATTTGCAGCACATTGGTTGGATACTTGCAGCCAAATGCATTCTGTATTGATACAGGAAGTTATCTTAAAAAATAAGTATTGCACCACGAAATTGAAATTTAAGAAGCAACCTCTCTGGTAATTTGGGATTATATGAAAATTTATGTTTTTACAAAATAAAAATTACATTACATCAAGTTTTTCTAAAGTTTCATAGATTTTTTCAGTGCCTTAAGAACTCATGCTTTACCTGCACCATCTGCACATGTACCCCAGAACTTAAAATAAAATTAAAAACATAAAAAAATGGAACCCATACTTTTTGAAAGGAGGCAGAATTAAAGTCTATCTTTGCTTTTTTTTTCTTTTTTTGGTGACTGACTCCAGCGTTTTTAATGTAAATTCAGCAAACCGTTCTCAGTGCTGGGTGAGTTGTCACTTTATGGAGGCCCACGGGCTGGGCCAGTCTCTGCCTTTTTACAAAGACAATTACAAAACATGTATCATCTGACATCCAGCCAGAGGAAATTGAGAAAGACATGGGCAACTCACCCTCTGGACCTAGTGCATCTAGGTTGTCAATATTTAGTAATGCACTCTCAGAAGCTAGGTGTATTAGGTTTCTCCAGAGAAACAGAACCAATAGGCTGTATATGTATAAAATGTGCACATATATACATACATATCAATATACCCATATATAGATTTTTACATATATGGATATATATACATATCTATACAGATATCGATCTATATTGAAATAAATATTTTAGGGAGTTGGCTTATGTGATTGTGGAAGCTGGAGAGTCCAAAGTCTATAAAGTAGGCAAACAAGCCAGAAGCTCAGGGAAAAGTTGATACTGCAGTTTGAATCCAAAGGCAGTCTACTGACAGAGTTCCTTTTTTCTCAGGGGACATCAGTAGTTTTTTTTCTGAAAACCTTTAGCTGATTGGATGAGGCCCACCACATTATGGAGGGTAATTTGCTTTACTCAAAGTCAGCTGATTTAAATTGCTTCACAGCCATATCCAGATGTGTTTGATCAAGTATGTGGGTCTCTGGCCTAGCCAAGTTGACACATAAAAATAACCATAACTCTAGACCAGGTACTACTCCTTCCTTTTTTTTTTTTTGAGATGGAGTCTCACTCTGTCACCCAGGCTGGAGTGCAATGGTGCGGTCTCGGCTCACTGCAACCTCTGCCTCCTGGGTTCAAGCGATTCTCCTGCCTCAGCCTCCTGAGTAGTTGGGACTATAGGTGTGTGCCATCACACCTGGCTAATTTTTGTATTTTTAGTAGAGATGGGGTTTCACTATGTTGGCCAGGCTGGTATGAAACTCCTGACCTCGTGATCCACCTGCCTCAGCCTCCCAAAGTGCTGGGATTACAGGCGTGAGCCACCATGCCTGGTCTACTCCTTCCTTTAAGTAGTTGCTAACCTGAGTGAGCCATGCAGACAAGGCCCAGGTTTAATCCAAAACTTCACTAGCTTTCTCCGAAATATGAACAACTAGATCTTACATTTCCCAGGGGAAACAAGCAAGGTTTAGTTTTCCCTCATATCCTCCCTATTATTGCTAACAGTAGACACTCTCCATACTTCAACCAGGAAGTCACTTTCCTAAAAGTCTTCATAGTTCTTGGTTGCCCACCAGGATTTAATAACATGATCTCACAGCTTTTCTAAAGATGTGATGAGTCAAAATAGAATGAAATTTTATCTTGTAGCTCAGCAGCTACAGAGAAACAACTTGGCATGGCAACCAAAATTTAATGATGGCATTTAGGGACATTATACAATGATTTAGCCTTGGTTGAGCTTCATAGCCTCTCAAAACTGGTCCACTTATGTACAAAGTTGGAATTTGATCATGTCTTCTTGATGATGCAACAACTTAGCTAGTTAGATGAGAAACATCCCCATTCCAGTTAAAGAAATCAGAGCCACCACATGGGTATTACATTCAGATACTTTCTCTCAAATTAGTTGAATAGGAGATGTCAAATGTGCAGAATAAAATAGGTAACATTTGTTAAATGCTTAACACATGCCACACTTAGTTCCAAGTACCTTATATGGATTAGGTATTTTAATTCTTACAGAACACTAGTAGTAAGATCCAATTATCCCCATTATATAGATGGGGCATCTGGAGCAAAGGAAAGCCCTGTAGATCTCTGAAGGCCGTACAGCTAGTTAGTGACAGAGCAAGGACTCACATCTAAGGAGCTTGGCTTTAGAGTCTGCTCTAAACCACAGCACTGTCCTGGGTGCTGAATAAGAGAAGCGAGTTACAGTATGCTCAGAGCAGAGCTCTCAGACTGGCAGGTCTGGAGTCATGGAGCCATATTACTGCAGAGTAAACAGTGGCTGGCATTTAAAAAAAAAGAATATATTGGAGTGAACAAGCCCCAGAAGGTATCTACCAAAAATAATTACACTAGAAATGAACACTGATCAACTTTGTAAGTAGAGAACTGGTTTATGGTCCTCATATTAAAAACCAGCTTTTTGGTGTTCTCACATGGTATGAAAAGAACCAAAGTACAGAAAAGAGGTTTTTTTTTTTTTTAATTTAAAAAAATTTTTTTAAAAATTTAAAAAATTAAAAAAAAAAAACAAAACATGGGCAGTGCAAAGAGACAAGGGAAACTGAATGCACCAGAATAGAGGCCACATTTTTGCTGAGAATTTTTACCCATTTTTATGGAGAAGCTAATTTGAAATTTATATTTGAGCTTTACTGTACCTGTATTGTAGTTTTAGTATATACATATTATTACACTCAAGTTATCTATGTAATTGTATATATTCATAGATCTCATTCAATATCATAGTTTGAGTGATTACTCAATAATTCCCTTTATTTTCTTTCTGAAACCTGAATTAAAGAATAGTCTGAGCTATTGTGCCTTGAGCTGCTCATCTGGATTGAGCAGACTCTGCCTTGACTATCAGGGTCATGATGCAGATGCTGATTGTGGTTGGTCTGCCAAGCTTCACCTTTCTCATGGTAACGCCGAGGTGTGCTGGCTGAAGTCGGTGTTCTTCACAGAAATTTCACTGTGGTTGTCTTCCCTCTGATTAATGCAGTAAGTGGCCTCCACAGGGCCTAGCTCATGGACGTTGTGTCTCTCTCTGTTTTGATAGAAATATAAATTTGACTGCTCTTGAAAAAAAATCCTGATATCTGAAGTATGAGGAGGGGTGATTAGAAGGAGGAGCAACAGCAAGAGCTGTTGAGCTGTTTGAATACATTGGCAGAAAAGATTAAAAAAAGAAAACTTATCTGCAATACCGATTATGTGGATGGTCTTCAGAATGATTTAGACACGTTGGAGTGATCAGGCCGTCACGAGCTTGGCTGTGGTTATAAGATGCTCACTCTTCTTTTTTTACATTCCTGGCTGAGGTTCAAAATTTAGAGAGGTGGCAGGCTGAGGCCCCACGCAGCTGTCAGCATCTCTGTGGGCATCTGAGACGGCACGGGGCCCACACATGGCCATGAGCGAGGCATGGGCCCTCCTTTTCACAGGCGGGCTCTGGATAAAATGCGAGCAAGGCCGGCCTTGAGACTGCGGCAAGAGGCTGTGTGGAGGGAGTGGCTTGACTTCCACCTAGTGGCAATTGCAAATGGGGCAGCCACTCTTTCCAGGTTAGAAACATTTAAGACTAACAACCCTTCCAAATACGGGGCTCAGAATTTTCCTAACTCTTTCCCTTGGGAATAGGCCAATTCTGACTGCCACCAAATCAAACCAAACAAAAGATAAGCGAAGCAAACCAAACCAAACTTTTTGGGTGCACCTTCAGAGAGAAATTTTTAATTTCAAAGGAATTATCATTTTATATAGGTATACAGAGATTCAAAAGTTATAAGCTGTGGTTAAATGTTCTTAAGCAATGGAAAAATAAAAACTTTAATAGTAAAGTTAATTTAAGTTAATCTTAAAAGGTAAAACTTCATGTTTTTCAATAATTAGGAAAAGGAAATTATATGGCTAAATATATCTCTGCTCTTGAAATACTGTTTTATTTAACAGAGTACAATAATGCTAACTCTAGATATTTTTCCCCATTTTAAAAACACTTACATTTATGTACTTACTACTTCACTTTGAAAAGTAAGACAAATTAGAGTATTGATTTATGAAAACTCTTCGCTATCTTTCATTATTGTTTTTCTCCTGAGGATTAATATGTAAAATATACTGTTTTGCAATAATTAATGAAAATTTAGAATATTTTTATTTTATAGACTGTTTTCAACATTCTTTTTTCTAATGTAGAAAGTCCATCTTTTATTCTTTCTTTTGCTCATTTCTTACCAACCACTTTAATATCCTCAAAGCTTGGCTTCCATTATATAATTTAATTGTCTAATTCTTAATATAATGATCCAGTATGGCATTAAAATAAAGTAACTTTATTAATGTTGATTAAATTTTGTATGTCTAAAATTCTATTTTGTTATTGTTGATATCAATAAAAATTCCATAAAAATAAAAGTAAGAAATATTTCTATTATAAGGTGTATTATGAGCATAAGAAGAATATAGACTATAAAAATTAAATTCAGTTTTTTAGAATATATGTCAATATGATTGTGTAAGCATAGTGTACGGTTTTTTTTAAAGTGATGTTTTAAAGGCAGAGAAGCAGGACTGAGGAGCAGCTTTGGATCAGACAGATAGCTGTTGGACAGATCATGCACAACTTAGCTTTGGCTTTATTATCTAGAAAATAGATATAATAAAATACATATACATAATATTTGTTATGATGATAAACTAACCAATGTTTGTAAAGCACATAGTATTTTGCTGAGAAAATAGCACTCAAAAAGGGTGATAGCAAATATATATATACCTACCGTGTTTCCACGAAAATTAAAAACATAAAAAACTTTTAAAAGGGTGATAGCTTTTGTCATGATGTTGTAATAGTATTATATTCTTTTAATAGTTACTTCTCAGATAACCAATAATTCTGAGTTTTATACCAAAGAGGAGCATATTGTTTATAAGTAGTAGTATAATAAGCTTTTTAATATATTTAGATTTGTATTCAGGCACTCCTATGTAGTCATGGTTTTATAGACAAAAAGACTATGACTTTTCTATTTTGTGTTTTTCTTTTCTTGCTTCTTTACTTTGGAATTTTACTCATAAGAAAGGTGAATTTTTCTCAAGAGGAATAAAGAAGTATTTATGATATGTGCTGTGGTTTGAATGTGTACCCAAAGTTCATGTGTTGGAAACTTAATCCCCAATGCAACAGTGTTGAGAGGTGGAGCCTTTAAGAGGTGATCAGGTCATAAGGGCTCTCCCTTGTGAATGGATTAGAGTGGGTTAGTTATCTCAGGAGGGGATTCCTGATAAAAGGTTGAGTTTGGCCCACTTCTTCTCCCTCCCCTTTCTCTCTCTCTCTTTCTGTCACACACAAACTCCATTGCCCTTCTGCCTTTCACCGTAAGATGATGAAGCAAGAAGACCCTTGCCAGATGTGGCCCCTTGACCTTGAACTTCCCAGCTTCCGGAAATATAAGAAATAAATTTCTTTTCTCTATAAATTACCCAGTCTGTGGTATTCTGATAGAGGTGCATGGAACAGACTAAGACAACATGCATGGACCAAATTCCATTATTTTACTCTGGTCAGGTCTGGATAAACAATAGTGCCAAATCAAGTAGCTGAACATTGTATAACTGATTAAATCTTTAAAATTACTCTATACAGTATACAAAAATCATTTATTGTTTCATTACCAATTATGAAAAATTATTTCCTTCCCTCAATTTAAATATTTAGTGATTAAATTAAATTTAATAAAACAAAATCCTCAAGTTTTTTATTGAGAAAGGTTGTTTTAGGTTAGTGAAATTACAATTTATATAATTATTTCCACCGAAAAGCCTTATTGTCTTCCTCTTTTTATTGCCTTATAATTTTTTATATGTCTTAGTTTATTTAAATGCCATTGAATGGAAAAAACAAACTTTTTTTTTTATATACTCACACTCAACACAGAACATTTCTGTGATCAAACGTGTGGATTTCCTCCCCACATACCAAGCATTTCTCCAATTCTCTGCAGTCATCAACTTGATGTCCTTCAACTTAACTCAGTTCTGACACTATCTACCTGGAGATACCATCAAGTGCTTTAGGTTAAGGGCTCAGTCCCACAAGACTGCGTCCCACTTCAGAGGACAGTTGAAGTCTAAATTGTCACCTGTACTTTTGATGGAAGAGCTATAAATTAAAGGTTCTCTTGACCCCCTTCTTGGGTTCAATCATTTGCTAGAATGATTCACAGAGCCCAGGAAAGCAGTTTACTTACTAGATTACCAGTTAATTGTAAATAATTCAACTCAAGAACAGTCAGATGGGAGAGATGCATAGGGCAAGAAATGGGAGAAGGCGCTTGGAGCTTCCATACTCTGTCCAGGCACAACACCGTCCCAGCATCACCATGTGTTTGGGAATCTGGATACTCTTCAAATCTGTCCCTTTGGGTGTTTATGAAGGCCTCACCATATAGGCATGATTGATTAAATGATCAGGCATTGATGATTAAGTCAATCTCTAGTCACTCTCCATTCTATCAAGGTTGGGACCTGGGGCCGAATGTTCCAACCCTCCAATCACACGGTTGACTCCTCTGGTCATCAGCCTCCCATCTTTAGAGACATAAGTCCCCTCATTAACATAAACTCAGGTGGGGTTAAAGAAGTCTTCTTATGAGTAAGAAAAGATGACCCTTTCAGTTTCATTACTGTTATCATTTAGGAATTAAAAGTATTTTAGGAGCTATGGCCAGGAATCATGTATATTTCTTGTTATATCATAATATCACACCCATAGTATTGAATCTGGTCAAATAGCTCTTTGACTTACAGCTTTGGCTTAAGTGCGTCCCATAAATTTGAAAAGGGTTTTGGCTGCTGATGAAGGAATTTCAGAAGACTAATGCAGAAATCACAGCAACTTGATTCTACTAGTTTAAACAAGTACATTTACTTAGTGTTTTCAGACTACATAAAAGACAATATTTGCTTTTTCTCTGTTTTAGTTTATTTCATATGAATTCACAGCACAGCCCCCATTTAAAATGCAGAGTTAGTTATTCAGGGAGCTCTGTTCCAGGAGGTAGTGTGCTGTTTGGGCGCTCCTGTCACTCCCCACCTCCTCCCTTTTTCTTGAGTCTGAAGTATTGCCCACATAGTATCTGCACTGCACATGCACTGGAAGGTGGAGGCCCAGAAATTGATTGATGTCTCAATTAAGAGAGGGCTATGTGGTTCTTTCCGCCACTTAATACTAGGCTCAAATAATTTCAGCTTCTTCAGTGATTCCAATGTCAGCAGATGCTGAATGTTCCTCAACCACATCTTGAAGTTATTATAGATATAGATATAGATATAGGCTTTAACAATAGCAAACTGTGATTTAAACACAGTAAAGGAAAATACTCTGGAGTTCTAGAATGTAAAGTATATAGGGAAAGAAGATAGTGGCTAAGACTTTCACTTTTATATTTTGTGTTTTGTTTGTGTTAGAGCCTATTTCTAAAATATTACAGGGAAGTATTTATGTGTGTGTGTATATATATATTATAATAGATATATATCCCCTTTCATCCATATTTACATAATCCATATCTATATATGTATATGTATGCCCAATGTATATATGTATGTACAATCTATTTTATTGGCTTTATAGTTTTAATACATGAGTCTCGTTGGATTCAATTTATGCTATCGCTGATAAGAAACAAATAAACAATTTGGTGGGTTTGGTTTTAATCTTTTTTTTCAGCAATAAACAGAGGTACTCTAAGTTATTTCTTCTAGTTTAGTTTTATGGTATTTATATAATTATAAATCAGGTCAACTCCTTCCATTTTAGAAGTTATATTTTACGTGTAAATCTTTAGCAAACACTAATTCTTTCTAGACAAAAGAAATGAGAACATTTTATTATGTTTTTTAATAAATCACACCAAATTTTATAAAAATTCCTCATGCAGTATAATAGCTCAGCATAAGAAAAAATATATTTGTCTTTCTAAATAATATATTTATGATTTGATACATTCAGTTTTCTAGAGAGCCTACTTATGACTATAGTTTTCTTTTTGCAAACAACAATGGCAGAGAAAGGAATGTAAGAATAGAAGACATCCGATTTGGTTAGCAAGCAATAACCCCTTGGTGTCCTCCTTTTCCTTTACCCCCTTTTCTGATTAAAATAAATTTAAAACTAACTTATATTGATAAAAATATATCATCTACTGTGCAAAGGTGTTAGATCACTCCTCCTAGCTCTGCGAAGGTCACTTCTAGAGGATTGTATTCAGTCCTGGGCATCACACTTCCAAAAATGTATCAAAGAATACTTCCTCCAGAGGAAAGGAGCAAGAAGATGAAGGACTTCAAATCATTAGATATAGAAGGATGACCGAACTGTGACTGGTTAGGATGGAGAAGGAAAGGCTCAGGGGAGTGGTTAGGAGCTATCAACTAGTGGATGACCTGTTAAAAGAGGTCACTAGAAGCGATCTGTCTTTAGAAGTGTGGTTGGATTAAATTATCTTTAATGGTTTTTCCAAAGTTGAAATTCAGTGGTTCTTTTTCTGACCTTTTGCTAGAGTTGTTCTGAGGAGCTGAGGCTTGGTGCAGGTATTGTCTTCACATTTCGTTGTAGAAATTTACATACTTACTATGCCTTGCAGTACTGCAATTTCATAATTGTCTGTATGAGGAGAATACTTAATATTTCATGCCAGATATATTTCTTGTTGTTAAATGAGTGTTTTACTCACGTAATTACAATATGTTAAGAGAACTTTATGTGAAATTTTAACGGTCAAAATTTATGGTCAGTAGTAGATTTGCATGCTTAATTGTGTAAATATTTCTGCTTGATTGTCTAAATCTGTCTATGTTGCTCTTTGGTATGAGGATCGATGTTTTGAAGGAGCCTCTTCTTTCTTTCTTTTTTTTTTTTTGAGACAGAGTCTCGCTCTATCGCCCAGGTTGAGTGCAGTGGCGCGATCTCTGCTCACTGCAAGCTCCGCCTCCCGGGTTCACGCCATTCTCCTGCCTCAGCCTCCCAAGTAGCTGGGACTACAGGTGCCCGCCACCACACCTGGCCAATTTTTTTTTGTATTTTTAGTACAAGTACATTGTAGTAGTTTCACCGTGTTAGTCAGGATGGTCTCGATCTCCTGACCTCGTGATCCACCCGCCTCTGCCTCCCAAAGTGCTGGGATTACAGGCGTGAGCCATCGCGCCTGGTCTCTTCTTCCTTTTGTACCTCTATTTCAGGAGCTCAATGAATAAATATGGTAATTTTTAGACATGTGATATCTGAAAGCAGGTCTGTCTGGGATGGGTGTCATTCTTTGAGATAAGATGCCAAATAACTTGCAGCAGAGTCTAAAGATTAATAAGTCAGCATTTAGAAATATATCAGATTAGTTTGTTCCATATAATTCCTTCCAGATTCTTTTATATGATCACTATCTCTGACATTAATAAGCACGGGGAAACAAGTAGAGAAAGAAATAATTATTTAGCAGGAAGAAAATTGCTCAAGTCCCCCTATTTTGCTTTAGTCACAGCTTGTAAATGTTGTATTTAAGAACTTTAATAAAAAATTTGAGAAACTGGAAGATGAGGAAAATATTGGAAGATGAGAAAAATATAATAATATAGTTGCTTCTAAACCTAGAAAATGAAGAGGTCTTTTGCCTTTAGCCCTCCTTCTTTAGAATTAGCCTAAGGGAATAACCATGGAACAAATGTTCTCCCATTGGTGCATTCTCAGGAATAGAAATGTTTGAGAAATAACTTGATTACATAAGACATATTACAGTCTATGAGGGAAAAGAAGAATAGATACCTTGATAACTAAGCTCAGCATATTGTGAAAGACCTGAAGATGGAGCTCTTTGCAAAGTTTTGATAGTGAGTGTGATACCAGCATTTAGATATTGGTGCTTGTTTACAGTCTTAGAACTTTCCTTTTCCCCAAAACTTTGATTTATAATCTGCTTGAAATGTAAACTTAAGCATCATATTTTTAAATGTGAAAGAATTAAGGAAAAGTTACACAAAATCTATGATTTTTTGGATCATATTTCTGAAAATAATAGCCTAACTTAAGAATCCTCAGCAGTCATTCTTATTTTGTTTTCCTCTTTAAATCTTGCATGGTGTCATTTTTGGTGATAGTGATGACAGTTGATAACGTAACGTTAATGGTGAATGTCTTCCATTAATTGTACTTGAAACCTCCTTTTCCACAGCTACCATATTTACCTTTCTTGCTTACTTTCATTTTAGATATGAGATAATACATAAACAAACAAACATGTCTTTCAGATATACCTTGGCAATGTTTTAGAGTTGTTTTGTGATCCCAAAGAAACATTTTCTTTGGCAATCTGTTGTCTAGTTTGATTTTTAAAATGAATGAGCTTCCATATCCTTCTCTCATCCCTTTCTGCCTCTTATATTTATTCAAAAGAATTTGCTGTTACTCATTTTTTCTTAGTATATAGTTGCTAAATCTTTTTGGTGTTTTCTATTTCTCTGTTTTTTTCACATTTGTATATGTATGCTTTACAAACCTAGTATCAATTTTAGAAATCAATCTAATATTTTAGGATGGCTAACAATACATTGACTTAAAAAATCTTTTTATTAGGATTCCATGTGAACTGTTTATGGGAAATAGTTGTTTTCTATATTTTCTGACTTCTTTGTGTTTCAGTCAATGCTGTGAGCATTGCTTAAGATAACTCAATTAATTTTAATTATATTTCTAATAAAGGCAATGTTTTTTAATTCTAAAATTTTAGGTTACAAAGTTTAGAGTCATTCTAAACCACTGTTGAGATACTCTCCAATGTGCATAAAACCTATCCTGTCATCTATATTTCTTAATTCATTGTTATGTGATGGTTTAATTAAGAAGCTTAATTAAGCTTCAGAGATAAGAATTAATCTTGTCAACCTTTCTGGTTATGAGCAAGCTGCTTGCTCATTTTTCTTGTAGTTTTGAAAGAGCACAGCATAAATACTGGAAAATATCATCTTTGTTCCTTTTAATTACTAAACTGAAATCCCAAAGCGTTACTGTTTCAAACAAACACTAAAATGCATGCAAATCTCAGAAAGCATATTTTGGTGTAGTGGATAACTACCACTTTGCTATATTTTTGTGTTTTAAACTATATATATAATATATATATGTATATAATGACACTTGGTGAGAATATTAGAATGACTTTAAAAAAATAAAAAACAATGAATGTGTGATTAGTTTAGTGAAGAAAATATTAAAAATATCTCGTGTATAGCAGTAATTTTGTTTTTTCCTTTTTTAATAAATGAAAAACTAATGGTTGCAGATTATACAATAAATATTTGAAAATATGTTTTCACAGTTGGTAGTTTTAAATGACCATTTAAAAATTATAATAATTATTCCTTCTTTGCTACCATAGTGACTTCATCAGATTAATCGTTTTCTTCGTATTAAGTCAAATTTTTAAGGAAGAGTAACTCACTAACTTTTCTTGAGAAACTTGAAAATGCAGCAAACACTGATGACCTTGGTTATAATGGTGCTTTCATTAAATGTGTCAACCTGGCATTGCCATTTTAGTCCAAATTGAGTCCATTTGATTTAATTTGAAGAGTGAAGGGCAAGAAATGTGAACTTCTCTGTAAGTAGCCCCTCTCTTTCTTCTACCAGGAAGCCTTTCCAGGAAACCTTGCTGAACTTCCAGTCTCTCCATATCCCTAACTCTTCTTGGCCAGGCACTCTTCAGTGTGCTCCCACAGTGCCCTGCATTTAACTCTTGCATAACTTCTATAACACTGTAGTCCTGTATTGTCATTGCCTGTTTATCATTCTCCCCCTTTCCCTTCCAGCAGATTAAGTGCAAGAGCATGTCTCATATTGCTGCAAAAATTAACACAACAAATGGCACATGTTAGCATCCAATAATTATTAATGAATCCATCAGAAGTCTATAGAATCTGGCTGCATATACACAGTTGTCTTCAAAACAAGCCCACAAATGAGGCGATTACTCTTGCAAGCACCATTTTTATATACTCACATTTATGTATGTAGAAACTTGAATTTTTATATACTCAAATTTATACATGTAGAAACTTGATTTTTTCCCCCTGAGACTAGCAATGTCAGTTGAAAATCTTTTTATTCATAATTTGGTTTTTGATAACTTAAAATGCAGTTATTTTCTTCCACAGTAGTATATTGATACATTTCTTTGATATTCCATTTAGAAGTTGATAAAATTTAAAAAGTAATATATTTTTTAGAAAGGTAAATAACTTGTATTATTAATTTGTCAATATAATTTTGTCATGAGTAATTATTTTTATGTGAGATTTTGGGAGATACAATGAGTAGTACTGTCATAGTAGTTTATGAATGAATGGAAATACGCTGTAAAACTGCCCATTTGGTTTTATGCTTTCAGTAATGTAGATTGTTTTCTCAGCACTGTAATAAAATCATCTGAAATCCATTAAAATCCACCTGGAACCTGTGAAATTCAGAAACAGAAGTAATTTAATCCCTTCATGACATGACAGAGCAAAAGGAAATCTTACATGGTGCCAGTGATTAAAATCCCAATCCACTAGTCTTCTCAGTCACTTGGTCTCTTCTTCATTCATTCCTATTTTTGTAGATGAGACCCTTGAGACTTAGGTTTAATTCTCACCAGTTTTAACACGACCCCAAAATGCCACAGAAAAATGCCTCATCCATTGCTAAATTGATTTTCTCTTAGTCACTTATTTGTATGTTTAAGAGATTATCCAAGGAACTACAAGGGTGTTTTTTTCCTCTTTCAAAAATCTGCTATTCACAAGGTCTGTGAACATCTTAAGTTACTTCCTTTACCACCTTGCCACATCCTCTTACAAACTTTTATTGTCTTGGGCTCTGCGGTCAATTATCCTGTTTGAGACTGATGAATAAGAACTATTCATAGATCTCTCACTAACCCAGTGGATTAAGAGTCTCTCTGGGTATTTCCAGTACTAAAACATTAGACTGTATAGAACAACAATTACTTGATATTTTGAGAAAAACAATTTATTTTTAGTTATACTCAGATAGCTGTGATGTCTTTGAATATTATATTATTTTCTCCCTCTTAAAATATTAAAAATATTGCTTGTTGGAATAGGGAATTTGAAAATTAAAAAAAGAAAAACTATTAAAAATATGAAAAATAGGAATTTTATTTTGGTATGATTTAAGGTAATATAGGAGGAAGACTCATGCAAGGAAACCATGAAATGCAAAGATACACAATGAAGATTGACTTGGACATTTCTGCAGGGAAAAACAATTTGCAATAAATAGTGGGTTATAATTAGTATTTAAGTGAGCACTCTTGTTAGTAGAATGAACTCTATGATGATCCTAGACTTTAGATACTGAAGTGTGGAACCTAAATGTTGGGCTTTATATTCATCAATCAAATGTTTATTGAGTGCCTAATAAATGTCAGGCCCTGTAATGTCCTGAGGATATTGTGGTGAACAAACAGTTCCTGCTCTCACAGAGCTCAGGTTCTCACAGAAAAGACCGACATCGCAAGTGTTGAGTATGGAATTAAACTTGTAGTTCAAAGATTAGAAGTGAAGTTGGGAATGGCATCCATGGTTTGCAAGAATAACTACATGATAGCTCATTTTTTTTTGCTATATTTTTTCCCCTTGAAATTATCAGTTTCTTTTTTTTTCTGTAAATCCCTTATCAATTAATTTCTATTGACACAAAGTAAAATCTCATTCAATTGGGACATTGTTTATTTATTATATTACTATTGTTATTAATATTCTGCAAAAGATACTTTTTAAACATTTGAATATAAATTATATTTTAAAATTATGCACAGGAAATATTTTGGTATGACTTACTGGTTACATATATTTTTTTCAATTTTTCTCATTGTCCTAATACCCTATATTTATTTTTGAATTTTTTCAAATATCACTAATCTGAAAAGTTAGATAAATATTTAATTTTTGTTATGATTTGTCTATTTAAGTGATAATGAGATTTTGAAGACCATAGAAAGAATAAACCAGAGGGATGGCAATGCAAACAAATAAAACCTGTTATAAAGAAAAATTTGATTTAAATAATCTGGAAACATTTCTTTTTCCTTGAATTAGCATGTTTAAAGAAAAAAGAAGGAATGAGACATGTTTGATTCTATTATACATGTTTACACAATCTCTGAAGGACTATATTGGGCATTTATCTGTCCATAAATGCTACAAATAAGAAAAAACAGATGTTAAAATAAATATGAATAATAGTAAATGACCAGTTATGACATCAAACTAATGAGCACCATAATCTATTGGAATTTATTATAAAGTCTTGTCTTTTGCACAAAGTGTTGAGATACATTTGAATTTGCATCTAAGTGGTAATACTTGATTTGTTTTGGAGATTAATACATTCACATAAAATATAATTATGATTTTATTAAAAATGCTGGTTTAATTGGCCTTTGCAAATTTCTTTTAAGGATAATGCAAAACCATTTATTCATTATTATTGACATGTATAGAATAAAGCATAGGCAAAGTAAACTTATATCCTTGATTTGCTGGAATACCCCAGTTTACACCTGCTGTAGATCAATTAATGCCAGTTAATTATTTCAGCCCCACTTTACTCTCAACAGTGTCCCAGTTTGGACAGAAATACATCTTCACTTGAGTAAAAGGTTCAAGAGTTTAATTTTGTCTAGACAACTAAATTAAAGAAAAAAATCATTATTTTTTTCACAAAAATTTAAACCTAATTTAAAACATTTTGAAAAAGTAACCAAGATCACAAAATCTACATATAATTTTCCAGAGCTGGATCTTGAATAGTAATTAATTCCTGGGACAAAATGAAGATTTTACTTTTAATTCCTTAAGCCATAATATTTGGTTCCAATTTGCTAGGTTTTATAAAGTTTTGAAGGGCCACCTTAGAGTTTCTAAACGTGGGTTTAGGAGGAGTCCTACTATTGGTAATAATTAACATTTTGATCAGTGTATAGTACCAGACACCATTCTAAGAGCTTTTTGTACATGATTTTTATCTAATCCTCACAGTAACATGATGAAGGAGGTACTATTATTCTCTATTTTACAGCTGAGGAGACTGAAGCTTAGAGTAGTTAAGTGATTTATGTCCTTTCTGCTTTGCTGAACAATTGACTAGATAGCTATGTTCCAAGTCAGCAGGATAAAATAGGTCCATCTCTCCTACCAGTGAATGTAACATTAGTATTTGCTTCCTAACTCATGAGATGTTCAGTAACTTCTGAGATTTCACATTGTTATATGTGGGAAGATTGCCATAGACAATGTAGTCTATACATTCCTCGAGATAATCTAAATTTTACTCTGGGATCAAGCCACATCATCAGGTATACATACTTGGATAACACTGCTTGGGAGCGTTAAAAAATGTGCCTCCTCTGAGCTAGGTTCTGGTGTTATTCCCTGAGTTTTCTTTTAGAGCAATTTGAGTAGGTGCTCCATTTTTTGTTAGTTTATTTATTATTATTATTAGAATACTCTTTTTTTTTTTCTCATAATGTCCACCAGATTTTAGAGCTAGGAGAAGCCAAGTGTGTTCTGAGTTGTTATGTCTTTTATTTTATGGGCACTGTATATTTTGTTCCTGATAATGTTGTTTTCTTTCTTCGATTTCCAGAAAATCAGAGCCACATGTCTGATTTACTTTTGGCTATTAGACAAAATTTTCAATGAACTTTTCTTATGCTGACTTTAACCCTGGCTGTCTTTTCTTTCTCTGTCATTAATGGCAAGAGCATGGATCTAGAATTAGACTACTAGGATTCAAATCTCATCCTAGTTGCTCTTCAATTTTATATCTTGGGCAAGTTAGTTAGCCTCTCTCAGCTTTCTCGCCTGTAATAGAGGAGGGTAACAATAGACAGACCTCATAAGGTCATAGGAAAATTAAATGAAATAATACATGCAGAAATCTTTGAACACTCCCTGGGACATAATGTAGGTGTGTATTACTATTATATAATTACATTGTCATTTGTAAATCTACTCAAACCCTTTTTATATTGAGGCTTAACATAAATAAATGTTAAAATGTTGCCTTGCTCCATACGTAGTATGAAAACAAAAACATACTTTGGCCAAACTGAAGTATATGTTAGACTGAGACTACAAATCACAAAAGATTTTGTTTACCTTGTTTTGCCTATTTTCAGAAAATATTTAGAGAATTTAGGCAAAACCCAGAAAACTCGTGTAGATGAACAGTTTTTAATAATATGTAAATGATACTCTGCAAATTTGAGAAACTGATTAAATAAATGTAAACTTCTGATTCTGCTAAGATAGAAATAGAAGAATGTATCAAATAGGTAAATGTAAGCCTAAATAAAAGAAAACAAATATATAAAATAAATATGAAATTTTGCCGATACTTTACCTTTTCAGGAAATGAAAGTATTTTCTGTTCTATTGTGTGGGAGGAAGCACTTGAGTTTCAACCACAAAAGCAAGCATGTACAGGCAACCAAACACATGCAGAGATGGTTGGCCAGCCTCATTTCTGCAACAAGCTCATGAAAGATGGGTTAACTAGGTTAATACTGTAGCCCGCGAAAAACTCATTGAGGGTAACTAGCTTTTGTGGGGACATTGCGTGTATCATTTCCCTTTATTTCTTAATAAAAGGAATACTGTAGCCTACGAAAAACTGTTAATACTGTAGCCTATGGAAAACTCACTGAGGGTAATTAGCTTTTGTGGGGACATTGCATGTATCGTTTCCTTTTATTTCTTCAAAGTTTGACCAAGCTATACAACAAGACGATATTTTCTGTTGAAGCTTGGAACTAACATTAAATTACAGATAAAAATTATTTTCATCTTCAATTTATCTGAGTTTTATTATTATCAAGAACCTTTGCATTATACTTAAGCATGGTTATTTACTTACTTATTTTATTTAAAAAAATTTTGCCGGGCGTGGTGGCTCACGCTTGTAATCCCAGCACTTTGGGAGGCCGAGGCGGGCGGATCACGAGGTCAGGAGATCGAGACCACGGTGAAACCCCGTCTCTACTAAAAATACAAAAAATTAGCCGGACGTGGTGGCGGGCGCCTGTAGTCCCAGCTACTCGGAGAGGCTGAGGCAGGAGAATGGCGTGAACCCGGGAGGCGGAGCTTGCAGTGAGCCGAGATTGCGCCACTGCACTCCAGCCTGGGCGACAGAGCAAGACTCCGTCTCAAAAAAAAAAAAAAAAAATTTAAAAAGTTTATTGATGGAATCTCGCCCTGTTGCTCAGACTAGAGCACAGTGGTGTGATTGTAGTTCACTGCAGTCTGGAACACCGGGGCCCAAGCGGTCCTCCTGCCTCAGATTCCCAAGTAGTGGAACTATAGTTGTGTGCCACTGCACCTGGCTTGTTTGTTTTTATATTGTTAAGGTTAATCCTGGCTTCTATTTTTTCATTTTATTATCCATAAATACCAGAATTATAGTGGTCGTCATTGCTATTTTGAGTACCACCCAGGTTACAACTTGGACCATAGAATATGTTAATGAAAAGGTCCAGGGGAAAGGATTTTAAGAGGAGGATCCTTCAAAGTGGAGCCTTCGATTTACTGAAATAATAGAAAGAAAAGATCAAACTGTATAAGTGCTTGAAGTTAACTTGTAGGTTGTGAGAGGAGAAGACAGTGTATGATTAGCAGATTTAGAGGGTTAGGATGCATCCAGCACTATGTCGGAAGGTAAAGTTAGAGTGGAAGGAGAACTGGAGAGAAAAAAGGGATTTAATGTGTTATATAAGTGGTAGACAAGATGCAGACCACTCTTGAAACAGGATAGATCTTCTCAGCAATCCTAGAGTCAAAAACAAGTAATCAGCAGCTATCTAAGGTTTAATCAGTCCAGGTTTAAATGAGGAAAGGTCATCAACATAGCTCTGGCATATAATACTGATACTGTCTAGTTTGGTATCACTTTATGAAACCAAATTCATAATTAAGAGACCATAAGGTCAATAGATCCTCTGGTCTATACCCCAAGCTCATGCAGGTATATAAGACCAAGTGAAATTGTTAGATTTACATGGATCCCTGGGTAGTTCTAAGGAAGGAAAAAGAAGACAGCCCAAGAATATATGTGATTTCAATTCCTGGATTTAAAAGTAATATTACCATGCTACTTTTATTTTTCCTCTGAAATGCTATATTTTGGCAGTTATAATAATAAAGGTAAATATTTATTAAAAACTTATTTTTAATAGGTACTTTAATATTTCATTTATTTTAATCCACATAAAATGCTGTGATTTATTTTCTTCAATGAATGAATGGTAAGAGTCAGAGAAATTACATGACTTTTCCAGGTTCTGTAATCATTAAGTACAAAAGTATTATAAGGTTTTTTTATAAACTACATTTACAGAATTGAAGACATGGAATAGATTGCAATATAAATCTTATAACTTGATCAAATATTTACTCAACACTGAATGAGTCCATCAAACCAATACACACTTGCTTTATGAAGCTACTTCACTCAAGGTTCCTTCTTAATTCAAATAATTTCAGATAATATAATTGAGATTTTCACATTGAGTAGATACCTTAAAACTGTTAGTGATATCTTAATATTGGTGGTAAATGGAGAGATAATCTCTGCTTTTACACTGGACTAGCTTACATTAAAGATCTGCTATCAGTGCATATTTGCACATTAATTCATATAGAAATAGGAATGTATGTTTGTATTCTTTACTGTTGAAATCAGAAGAAACAATGAACAAAATTGTTTCTGTCCTAAAAGATTAAATTGAACCTGATAATGTTTTATCTTCAGAAAAACTTTAACACTCTAAAGATGGGGTTTTAATGGGGAAAGGACTCCATATTCAATAAATGGGGCTGGGATAAATGGCTGGCCATAGGCAAAAAAATGAAATTGGACCCCTACCTTTCACCATATACAAAAATTAACCCAAAATGGATAAAAGATATAAATTTAAGACCAAGAACTACAAGAATCCCAGAAGAAAACCTAGAAAATACCAATCTGGACATTGGCATGGGAAAGAGTTTATGACTAAGTCCTCCAAAGCAATTGCAACAAAAACAAAAATTGACAAGTGGGACCTAATTAAACTTAAGAGCTTCTGCACAGCAAAAGAAACGAAAAAGACACACACAAAAAAGCTATCGACAGACAACCTACACAATGGGAGAAAAGATTTGAAATTATGCATCTGACAAAGATCTATTATTCAGAATCTATTAAGGAACTTAAAAAATTCAGCAAGCAAAAACCAAATAGCCCATTAAAAAGCTGGCAAAGGACACAGACACTTCCCAAAAGAAGACATACAAGTGGCCAACAAACATGAAAAAATGCTCATCATTACTAATTATCAGTAAAATGCAAATCAAAACCATAATGAGATACCACCTCACACCAGTCAGAATGCCTATTATTAAAGAGTCAAAAAAAAAAAACCATACTGGCAAGGCTGTGGAGAAAAGGTAACTTTTATGCACTGTCGGTGGGAATGTAAATTAGTTCAGCCACTGTGAAAAGCAGTTTGGAGATTTCTCAAACAACTTAAAATGGAACTACCATTTGATCCTGCAATCCCATTACTGGGTATATACCCAAGGAAAACAAATCATTCTACCAAAAAGACATATGCACTTGTATGTTTATGGACTATTCACAATAGGAAAGACATGGAAACAACCTAGATGCCCACCAACGGTGGGTTGGATAAAGAAAGTGTGGCACACTACATCATGAAAAACTATGCAGTCATAAAAAAGAATAAAATCATGTCCTTTGCAGCAACATGAATGCAACTGGAGGCCATTATACTAAGCAAATTAACACAGAAATCGAAAACCAAGTACTACATGTTATTTATAAGTCAGAGCTAACCACTGAGTTCACATGGACGTGAAGATGGCAACAATAGACAGTGGGGACTACTAGAGGGGAGAGAGGGAGGGGCAGGGGGCTGAAAAACTACCTATTGGGTACTATGCTCAGTACCTAGATGACAGGATCATTGTCATGATCCCCAAACCTCAGTGTCACACAATACACCCAAGGAACAAACCTCCACGTGTACTCTCTGAATCTAAAATAAAAGTTGAAATTATAAAAGGAACATAAAGATGGGCTCTTACAAATTGTCAAGAGGTAAATAGGGGATAAGTGAACCAATTAGAAAATACTTGTGGTACAACTAGGTATTGATGACCTTTATGTTTTTGCAGTACGATATAAGACAACAAAGCAGGTCTTACGTGGTTAGACCAATTGTATATGTGTGTTTTTTGCTGTGGATGATGATAAACTTACTGATTTTAATGGTCCTTTATTTTCTCCATATTTAGAAAACATCAATGTCGTCTTTTATCATTTTTCCCACATGGATTATTACAGGTGTATATGAAGAATGAAAACAGTTGTTATTTGAAGGAGGATTAGGCATTGGTAGTATCTTCTGCCTTTCTGTAAAATTTAAATACATATAATTTTAATTATATTTTAAAGAAAGTTTTTTCTTTTAGTCTAAAATTTGGATCCAATGGCCTTGTGTACCACAGAATAATACAAAAACACTAGTTCACAGTTTGTAGCTTAATAAAACTTAATAAAACTAAAATTGTCTCAGCTAGTTCTTATGAAGTATTTATAAACATAAGTTCTATGAAACTATTTCAGACTAATATTTGATGTAGTTTGTTTTTCCAGCCCACAATTTAGAGATATCTTTGACCTTTTGTCTTGAAGTATTTGCTGGACTTGACCATGTCATATGCAAAAGATGTAGCTCACAGGCAAAACTAGACCTGGCAAAATTAAGTAGTCAGGATTTGTCTCTGGGAACAGGGAGAATTATTATCCCTAACAGAAGAATAAACACTTTCATAAGGATCAAAGTTGTCAACTAGAGGGATAAAATTCTGGTAACGAAATTTCAGACAATTGGCTCACAAGTGAGAGAATTTTTGTGTAGGTGGAGCCTCACCTCTTTCCTGAAGCCATGAAATCCCTTCAAGATTTTGACTGGCTCTGCCTATTTAGTTACCATTTTTTATAGGTTTTTAAATTCAATTTATAGAGATTATACCTTAATTCCAGGCTGGGTGGTGATGTGTACTGGGCAAATGAAGGCTGCCATTTTTGTGTTTTAGAGAATATAGATCAGTTTGTAAGATCTATCTTATGAACCTCTGAAGAGGAACAGGAAATCACAGCATTTGTCAGAAAACCCATTTTCAATGGAATAAATGCTTCATACTTATCATTTCTTATTGTCTTTGAGTTGCCTACTTACATCTTGGTGGCACTCAGGTTCAGTTATTGCTTTGTATTTGGTAGTGTAGCTGCTAGCATATTTCAAGCAGAATGTAAAGATAATAAAGTTAACTCTGGATTATTAAAGCTCATGAAGAAGGGAAATAACACAAAGTGATTCTCTACAGACAATTCTTTATTTTCATACTCCATTAACTTCTTTCTTCTGAATCTTTTATTATAGTACCTATTAAATGTTAAAACAAACATTTGAAATCTAAGGCATGTTTGAATCTCTTGCTCTTTTAAATGACTAAAATCAATCTTGACTTCCCTTAGAAAAGCAAATGCAGACATTAGTTAAGATCAGTCATATATCATGGGATATAAATTATCAATTTCTATTGCATAAAAGTTCAGGAATATTCACTCAGGCTATTTGCCACTTCTTCCCATGCTTTTTCAGAGACCATTGGTGGATCTTAATTGAGAAAACATTTAACTTCATTTATTGAAATGATATAAAATAAAGCCACCTAAGATAAAAAAAGATGAAATTATTGAGTGTTCAATGCTACTGGGCTATTCTTATTTAACCAAATTCTGGGTTATTCAATTTTTTATGCTGTGGTTTGTGAGTTAAACAGTTCGGTCACTTCTATCTCTTCTTTCAGATGCATTTCAGTGATTATTTTCTAATACATTTTAGGCCATTGCTCTCAATGATGAAATGAGTTCTATCTGTTGACTTTGATATTAGTTAATATGGGACTAAAAAGTAGGCCTTTACAGGCAATACATGAATGAGTATAAAATTGAAGGGATAATTAATCCATATGTATACTTCAAGTTGATAGTAAACATAAAATGCATTTACTTACTTGGATAATTATTGACTTCATATAGTTTCACAAGAAAATAGAGCAATGATAGCACTTTTCTTGTGAAAGCATGTGAGAAACTTTGACACTTTTCAGAATTAAAACAAAAAAAATTGGATGTTCATGTAGAGTTGGCATCATGGCAAGCTAAAATCACATTCAAGCTGAAAGTTTTGGGGGAACAGAGATGTCTTGAAAAAGCAGAGGAAAATGGACCAGAGAATCAGAGCTGAGAGATCTGCCAGACAAGGACCCAGGAAAGGACCATCAGCTTTACTTCCTCACTTTCCAGGTGGAATGCCCTCATGTGGCCAAGCCATACATTTTTTTCTTTTCTGGGTTATCTACAAAATTTTGTTTTATCTTTAATGAGCCCCATTTTCACTTGAGTTGATTTGAGTGAAAATGACTCCTGATTGAGACCTTGAGGCATCCATGTTTAAAGTCAACACATCTTTTACTCCACCAGAACTCTCAGTGCCCTCATTCTTACAGTCACTCAGGCCACAGACCTTTGCATGGTCTTCAACTCATTTCTCACTCTTATTATATCTAGTCAGTCATAAATGCGTGTAGTATACTTCTCAGTTACTATGCACCACAACCTCAGCGATGGTATTTCTTATGGTTCCCTGACTCACATCCTTCATTCATATAAAAATTTAGCTGATGTACAGATATCTCAAATATATTTCTGCCTTTTTGCCTTAGTAACTTTAACTTTCTCTGTTCTTCCTCCTTTTTTGTTTATTTTAGATTTTTCCTTTTTTTTCCAGGCCAGTTTAAATATCACTTTCTCTATGATTTTTTATTTATAGTGGCTCAAAAATGTTTCTTTTCTTTGAATAATTAGTTTACTTGTCTGAAAGCTGTTAGTTACCAATATTTAAGATAAGATCTCCTTAGGAATGAAGATAAAATTATTAGTTTAATTCTGTTCAACAAAATTTACTGAGCATCAGCTATTTGCCAGGCACTATGCGAATTGCTGAGACATATAGGACAATAAATGATTCATTTTTCCAAGAAATATAGATTGAATTCCTAAAATATGCTACATCTTGTTTTAGGTAGTAATCTCTGCTCTCCTGGAGCTTAAATTCCAGTGGAGGTGAAAAATTACACTGATGTTACTTCGTGTATGCTAATGATGCCTCCTCAAGTAAATTGTAAACCCCATAAAAGGAAGAAATTGACTGGTCTTCCTTATTTCCTGAATGCCTCCTCATTCTTCTCATGTGTGTTTATTTGTGGAAACTCCATAGCCTAAATTCTCAGTTCTACTCTCTCTTTTTCATATTCTTCACTAGTAAATTCAGATAACTTTTATTATTGCACAGTGCCCTGTTCCTAATGGCTATGTATTCTGTTCTGTACATGAATTCCATGTCCAAGTCCCTACTCAGCAGTCACTAAAATTCAACATACCTAAACATAAACTCATGCACTCCCACCGCATGTTCTGTCCTCATTTTAACTCTTCGTGGCGCCATCTCTTCAGTCCCCAGGCTTGAAACTATCCAGTCATCTTTGACTCATCCTTCGTCTGCTTCAGTCCTTGCATCTAATTAGTTACAAAATTATGTTGATTCGTTCTTTTGACTCATGATCACATTGACCACTCCAGATTAGGTCTTCACCATTTCATACTTGAACAATTAGATTAGTTTCCTACATATACCCTTATTGTCATCATGTACCCTCTCCAAATCTTCCTGCTATAAAAGAAACATCTTTGAATACTTCCATTTGTCATCCTTCTTCCAGTTCAAAAAATCTATAAGGAAGTCTCATTTCTTATTACACCAAATCTAATTTTTCTTGAGTTTCCGGGCAGTCTTTAACTTGGTCCCAATCTGTCTGTTGAACTTTGTTTTCCTCCACTCTCAACATGAACTCTTCTTCCTCAGTCAGGCTGTCTTCACATATGTCCTGCTCATTCTCATGCCTTTTCTCCAGAAGTACTAGAATATAGAGGTTAAGAGCGTGGCTTGGGAGCCAAACAGACCAGGGGTGGAATTCAGCTCCTGCTTTGGTCATTTCCCAGGTCTGTGACCTAGGGCAAAAAAAAAAAAAAAGAAAGAAAAAAAAAGTTTTCTAAGCCTGTTTCCTAATAGGAAGTATTTAACTTAGTATCTATTGTGAGAAGTAAAAGATAATGTAGTTTAAGTGCTCATTGTTTGATAAAATCATGTGCTTAAAAATGTCGTCATTGGTATTTTTAATATAACTATTGTTTTTCCCCTTCTGGCAGGCATTTCTTCTGTCCCCTCACCTAGCTTACCTGGTGCCACTTTTTTTTTTTTGAGATGGAGTCTCAGTCTGTCGCCCAGGTTGCAGTGCAGTGGTGCAATCTCGGCTCACTGCAACCTCTGCCTCCCGGATTCAAGGGATTCTCCTGCCTCAGCCTCCGGAGTAGCTGGGATTACAGGTATGCGCCACCATGCCTGGCTAATTTTTGTATTTTTGGTAGAGACGGCGTTTCACCACGTTGGCCAGGCTGGTCTCGACCTCTGATCTTATGATCCACCCACCTTGACCTCCCAAAGTGCTGGGATTACAGGTGTGAGTCACTGCGCCTGGCCCCTGGTCCCACTTTTAAGGCTTTGCTTAAAGCTCTCTGTCCCTGTGAAGTTTAAACAACTTACATGTGCTTTCTCTGAATTTCTAAAGAACAAACAAACTACGTAAAAAATTGGGGGTATGAATTACATATTAAGAGAGTGAACATGAAGTGGGATATGGGAATCCAGGAGGCTTGGAATCGAACCCACTCTTTCAATAATTAGCTTGAGGCCACAGACATAATCATTCTGCATCTCAATTTTCTCATCTTTAAAATGGAAAAATTACCAACTTTTCCTACTTTATAAGGTTGTTGGAGGATCAAATGAATTTATCTTAGAAATTGTCCAAGATTATTACAAGTCTGGATTTTCACTGCATGTTTAAAGATTGGTTGTGAGGATATTTTGGTAAAGAACGGACATTGATTTGTGGGGTGTTTATAGGTTTTTAGAAAAAATAATTGTATATAAAACCCTATTTATTAAAGGTGTTGTTGAACAAATATATTACTTTAGGACAAGATGAAAATGACTAATTATGAAGAAATACAGTCTTCTAAATTCGTTTAGATATGTAACGCAATAATCATGTTTTGTCTAGTTCTTTGAGAACCATACTTCCAGAAAGGATAGGGGCTTAAAACAAACAACTCACTTTTGTTATTCTCAGTGCTCTGTGATAATTGCAAAGAAATTTATTACATCTTCTTGAGTGATTTTCAGAGTTTTCAAAAAGTATGAAGAAGATACTATGAACAAACACTGATTAGTAATGTTTACATATTTTTCTAATTTTAAAGTCTAACTTTTCCCTATCCTTAAGCTGTCTAACTTTATTTTTAGTTTGCCTGAAGCCTACAGACCCTTTTCCAAGGGAAACTTATTACTAAAATGGTCTCATATGTAAGGTAACCTCTCTGTTAACCCCACCCAGGCTAATTGGCATCATTAAAGGTGGAAAGAAGGAATGCTAGCCACAGGGAGTTGCCCATTTTCTATGATTCATAAGAGCCACTGGGGTGAAATTTAGAGGGAATCCACTCCTATTTAAATGACAGGTTCTCACTCTTAGACAATTATGTTTCAGTACACAAGTTTTTTTTTTTTTTTTTTTAATCTGGCCACACCTCTTAAGAAAACAACAAAAAAAATACGTCAAGCAATCATGGTTGCATCTTCAGTCTTATTCATTCACAGTTTCATTAACCGCAGACACAATGAAGAAATAAGAGTAATTCAAGGCAGTAGTTAGCTAAGTTCTTTTGTTTAGCCTCAAATCTGGGAATTTTGAAGATGTAAATGTGTGTAGTAGAAATCAAGATGACTTTTCCCCAAAGAAACAACTTTAAATTTCCAGGAGTTCACCCTTGCAATCACCTGTGTTTTGATACTTTTGGAATAAATAGGATTCCAAAGTTAGTGTAATCCATGTAGGAACCCTTGGGGGCTATCACACTCTCCAAACTGACCATTAATAGTGCATGCACTGCTTTAACTTCTTTGGTAACTAGAAGAACTAATAATAATAATAATAGGCCAAACGTACCACTAGAATCTCTGATCAGAATCCTTGGGCAAATAAGTGAAAGCAGTGAACATAGCAGCAAAAAATAATTTGACCTAAAAGGTGTGGTTTATACAGAATTTTAAGCATGTTGGCTGTTACCTTGATATTGAAACTTATCCTCATGCTTCATGTATCTGAATTGTGCAGCTCAGAAAGTCTTCAAATTACTTCTTAAACTTTATTATTTTTTTCAGTGAAGACTTGGATTTAAATGAAATTCTAAATGAAAATGACCTTATAGTAATGTGTTTATATTCTTGCTTTAAGGTCCACATTTGAAGTTTACTAATGTAAGAATTTTTGAAAAATGAGACTTTACTTTCCAACTTTCTTTTTTTTTTCTGGATAATTCTTCCTCAGTGGATTTCCAGGCTTATGTTCCAATAACAGAGTGATGGTTATGTCATTTTCTGGTTTGTTTGTTTGTTTTTTAATTAGTTTCTGTCCCTCATAGTTTTTCTATCAGTTTATTTCAAAATCAGATTTTAAAATGTATTTATTTGACTATTAATTTTTTTCTGAAAATAATTACATTTAACAGTGAAAATTCATTAACTTCTAATTGAATTTAATTATTTACTAGAAAAAATGGCTTACATTTTTTATTTAATTGGTAATATTCCCTTGTGAATTGTGGAAAGTCAAGCTGTAAAAGAAAAAGCAAACAACCTCTTTGTAAGACTCTCTATCAAACTATTACTTTGACTTAAAGTTCTCTTTTTGTTCTGCCTCAACTCAAAATTCATGACTAAATCTTTTTCATATTCTTTTTTTTACAATTAAAAAAGGATGAATACAGGTCTTTTGAAGGATGACAGGTTTAAGAAGGTAGAAGAATTCAGCAGTGAATGTGGGTTGTGGTGTTAGACATGGGTAATAAAAACAGTATTTTCAACATGGCAGCTGGGGTGAAGAGTCACAGTTTTTGGGGGCCAAAGAGGAAAGAATGAAATTGTAGAAATAACATGAATCGAGGGTCACATCTGTAAGTGAATTTGGAAATTTTAGTCACCTCCCAAAGAATATTCCAAAAATTTGTTCCTACAGGTGGCCCATTACAGAAAAAAATACGAGCATTGTTGATTGAAATCACTGCTATTACACAAATTGTCTAATTTTCATGCAGCTCCAAATAAAGTTATATGAATAAAAGTGATATTACAACATTTTATGTTGGGCTGGCTCATTCTCATTTTTCATGATAGGTATGATTTCCCTCCCTAGCGCAGATGCCCGCTAATTTTTTCTCTCAAATGTCTATGATTCAGAGCTGACAGCTAAGGAGAAAATGGGAGGACAACCCCAATATGAAGGGTGGAAAAGATTAAAACGCAAATGAAAGGTATCAATTTTTTTTCAGTCTAGGCTGCAAATCTAGATTGTATTTCATAGATGGGAGAGGAGTTGCAGGAAGGTTTTCCCCTGTTGCTGTGACAGGTCACCATTTCTAATCTGAGGGTCACAGCCAAGTTCCCTGTTTAGTAATTGCTTGATTTGACATCTATCTTGACCTTTATTTACTTTGGCCTTTCTGGCTAGAGGTCACAAAAGCAAAAGAAGATAGAAGTCTTATAAATGCTTTGATGATGAAAAATGAGAATGGTGTCCCTTTGGCCCTATGTATGAATATATGTATAATGTGTTGAGGAGTTTTAACTCTTTGGTGCAACCTACAGTGGAAACACCTATACATTTTTATCTGGTACTAGAGATACATTTTATAATGACTTTGTGGTGAAGATGATAGATGATAAAAGTGGCAAAATCTTGTTCAATCTAAAACTTGACTATAAGAAGTACAGGCAGATTGTCCTGGATTAATTATTTTAGATCTGATCCGAATTCGTGAGCACATAATTGCGGAGTTGCACATAGAAAGTGTTACTTTCCAAATACTCTAAAACAGGGCACACTAAGCATTAGATATATGCTTTCATTGTGTGTTTATCATTTATCATAGGAAATGTGATATTATGAATAGGTGGCAAATTTATCTTTTATATGTTGTTAGGCATAGATCAGACATAAGTCTCAGCCTTTTCCAAGGACAAGCATTATTTTTTTCCCTAAAATAATGTTAGTGAATAAAATTCACTTTTGTTTTAGATAATAAGCCCAGGAATGTGAATTTAGGGTTGAGATGCTGCATTTTTTTTGCCAATTGTTTTGTCCTAACCAGGGGATTTTAGCTAATAATCTTCAAGGCACTTGGTTAGAAGAAGCTAAGATAAGACAGGAACTTAAGATAAGAGAGAATATGATGATTGGCTTTCTATAAAACTGTATGTTATCACTTGCTTTAGTTTGTAGGGTCTAATAACAAGAATGCTTTATTTTATGCTGTTGTAAGTGACCCATAAGGTTAAAATATTGGGGATTTTAAGTGTTTATCATTCTCCATATTTTCTTCATAGTATTCATCACCATTTGTGATTATACATGTATTTCATGATGTATTTGAGGTATATTTCTATTTCCCACTCAACTAAAAACTCTACGAACAGGAATTAAGTCTGTTTGTATACACTTGCATGCTCTTAATTGGTTCTTCTAGTCCCTAGCTTAGTTCCTGGCACATAGTAGGCCTTCAACACATGTTCTTGAATAGCTGTGAAAACAGAATAGTTGCAATTAATGAATTATCCTTTGAGACTCCACCTTACTAAGGCAGAAGTGAGGTTAGTAGAGGGATTAGAAGGTGGAAAAGTGAAGAGTTTTTACTTCTCTCAGTATAAAGAGATGGGGCTCATTGGCTTATAATCTGTTCAATTTTGAGTAGGTTGTAGAGTGCCTTCTTACCTAGGGTTTCTATTCATCGTGGTTCAGATGTGGGTTTATAGACACAGGAAAGAAAATAGTAAAGTATCGTGCTGGTAAACTGGCTCTCAAAACAGTAAGGCTCTGATTTGTAACTTCTGCCAGTTTTTGTGGTGCAGATATTCTCAAGAAGGCTGATTTCAAGATACAAAGCTATGTCACTGAATGCAGCATTAGGAAACAATTTGTATCAGTGGTTTTTTCCCCCAGCAGTGCTAGCATATCATTTTGAGAATGTATCTCTGAAAAATCTATCTTTTCAGCCACTTTTTATACCAGTCTCCAGATGGAAATTTATAGTCTAATAATACTGGACCTAGATGCACACTTGTGGCAGACGCAGAGATGCACCATGCTGGACCCCTTCAAGGAAGGACTTGCTGTCTAGCTGCCTTTCAGTCAATTCTCTGCCAATTGCTTCAGCCTGCAGCCCTGCCCAAGGTCACACTTTCTTGTCATATTGCATGCAGTGGCAGAGCCAGGAAGGGATCTAAGGTCTGGCTGCAGTCCCTCCATGGTGCTGGTAGACCACTAGTGTCACAGCTCAACTTCTCCCTCTGCCCAGTCCTGCTTCTTCCCACTCACTTCCACAGGTATTAATTCTCA
This sequence comes from Hylobates moloch, assembly GCF_009828535.3. NCBI lineage: Eukaryota > Metazoa > Chordata > Mammalia > Primates > Hylobatidae > Hylobates > Hylobates moloch. The sequence continues at coordinate 104,458,299 of NW_026652278.1, read as the reverse complement.
TAAGCATCTTGTACTTAGTGTCTACTTCAGAGGGACCAAATTGTGACCACACTTGTGTATTTTACTTCATTTTGTTTCATTGCCTGGGGGAACCTTCTCATCTTCCCCACGGACCAGGCTCATCCATCTTTCCTGAAATTAAGTCAGGTCTATCACTTCTAGGAAATCTATGAACAACTCTTAGATAAAGCCAAGTGGTTTTTTTTTTCTTTTTTTTTTTTTTTTTTTTGGAATCTCACTCTGTAGCCAGGCTGGAGTGCAGTGGCGTGATCTCCGCTCACTGCAACCTCCACCTCCTGGGTTCAAGCGATTCCCCTGCCTCAGCCTCCTGAGTAGCTGGGACTATAGGGATGCACCACCACACCTGGCTAATTTTTTGTGTTTTAGTAGAGACAGGGTTTCACCATGTTGGCCAGGATGGTCTTGATCTCCTGACCTTGTGATCCTCCCGCCTTGGCCTCCTAAAGTGCTGGGATTACAGGCGTGAGCCACTGCACCCAGCCCAGCCAAGTGGTTTTGTAGCACCCTGTGCAGATTGTTATCTCTTTCTCTCTCTCTCTCTCTTTTTTTTTTAGCACATTATGTCATATATGTTTATCTGTCTCCATCATTAGATTAAAAGTTTTCTTTCATCTCTGTTGCCTGATGCTTAGCACATTGTATGCACTCAATAAATACATACTTGTTGAACTGAACCAAATCAAATGATTTGCTTGCTCTCATCCAGTTCCAACTGTGAGCTAATTATTTAATAATTGGGAGACTTCTAAGTCCCTGTGCTGCTAAGATGGAATCCTGTGGGAATGAATGGCTACCTTAGTCCTTGAAGGGTTGGAAAGATGATCAGTTGGGCTACAGTGCTAGTCATATTCTCTTGGTGTGAAGGCAATGACATTGACTCCCTTTATGACAGAAGACAAGTAAAAACTTGAGAGAGAGGGAATATGTCTCTTAAAAAACACAGCCAACTTCTAAGTGATATTTAGAAAGCTAATAGTCCTTGTTCTTTGTTCATATAATAAGAGCTATTTATGACAAGCCGACAGCCAATATAGCACTGAATAGGCAAAAACTGGAAGCATTCCCTTTGAAAACCAGCACAAGACAAGGATGCCCTTTCTCACCACTCCTATTCAACATAGTATTGCAAGTTCTGGCCAGGGCAATCAGGCAAGAGAAAGAAATAAAGGGCATTCAAGTAGGAAGAGAGGAAGTCAAATTTCCTCTGTATGCAGATGACATGATTGTATATTTAGAAAACCCCATCATCTCAGCCCAAAATCTCCTTAAGCTGAAAAGCAACTTCAGCAAAGTCTCAGGATACAAAATTAATGTGCAAAAATCACAAGCATTCCTATACACCAATAATAGACAAACAGCCAAATCATGAGTGAACTCCCATTCACAATTGCTACAAAGAGAATAAAATAACTAGGAATCCAATTTACAAGCGATGTGAAGGACCTCTTCAAGGAGAACTACAAACCACCACTCAAGGAAATAAGAGAGGACACAAACAAATGGAAAAACATTCCATGCTCATGGATAGGAAGAATCAATATTGTGAAAATGGTCATACTGCCCAAAGTAATTTATAAATTCAATGCTAACCCCATCAAGCTGCCACTGACTTTCTTCACAGAATTAGAAAAAACTACTTTAAATTTCATATGGAACCAAAAAAGAGCCCATATAGAGAAGACAATCCCAAGCAAAAAGAACAAAGCTGGAGGCATCACGTTACCTGACTTCAAACTATACTCCAAGGCTATAGTAACCAAAACAGCATGGTACTGGTACCAAAACAGATAGATAAACCAAAGGAACAGAACAGATGCCTTAGAAATAACACCACACATCTACATCTACAGCCATCAATCTTTGACAAACGTGACACAAACAAGCAATGGGGAAAGGATTCCCTATTTAATAAATGGTGTTGGGAAAACTGGCTAGCCACATGCAGAAAACTGAAACTGGACCCCTTTCTTACACCTTATACAAAACTTAACTCAAGGTAGTTAAAGACTTAAATATAAGACCTAAAACCATAAAAACCCTAGAAGAAAACTTAGGCAATGCCATTCAGGACATAGGCATGGGCAAAGACTTCATGACTAAAACACCAAAAGCAATGGCAGCAAAAGCCAAAGTTGGCAAATGGAATCTAATTAAACTAAAGAGCTTCTGCACAGCAAAAGAAACTATCATCAGAGTGAGCAGGCAACCTACAGAATGGAAGAAAATTTTTGCAATCTATCCATCTGACAAAGGGCTAATATCCAGACTCTACAAGGAACTTAAACAAATTTACAAGAAAAAAACAACCCCATCAAAAAGTGGGCGAAGTGTATGAACAGATACTTCTTAAAAGAAGACATTTATGCAGCCAACAAACATGAAAAAAATCTCATCATCACTGATCATTAGAGAAATGCAAATCAAACCCACAATGAGATACCATCTCACGCCAGTTAGAATGGTGATCATTAAAAAGTTAGGAAACAACAGATGCTGGAGAGGATGTGGAGAAGTAGGAACACTTTCACACTGTTGGTGGGAGTGTAAATTAGTTCAATCATTGTGAAATACCATTCGACCCAGCAATCCCATTACTGGGAATATACCCAAAGGATCATAAATCATTCTACTATAAAGAAAGATGCACACGTATGTTTATTGTGGCACTGTTCACAATAGCAAAGACTTGGAACCAACCCAAATGCCTATCAATGATAGACTAGATAAAGAAAATATGGCACATATACACCATGGAATACTATGTAGCCATAAAAAAGGATGAGTTCATGTTCTTTGCAGGGACATGGATGAAACTGGAAACCATCATTCTCAGCAAACTAACAGAACAGAAAACCAAACACCACATGTTCTCACTCATAAGTGGGAGTTGAACGATGAGAACATATGGACACAGGGAGGGGAATATCACACACCGGGGCCTGTTGCGAGGTGGAGGCCTAGGTGAGGGATAGCATTAGGAGAAATACCTAATGTAGATGACAAGTTGATGAGCGCAGCAAACCACCATGGCACGTTTTTACCTATTTAACAAACCTGCATGTTCTGCACATGTATCCCAGAACTTAAAATATAATAAAGAAAATTAAAAAAAAAAGAAATGGGCAGGATTGGAAGAATTTTAAAGCCTAACTGGATAATGACAACATTTTCCTTGAGTGCTTTGAGCTCAGTGCTGTGGCAAGTAAGAGTTTAGACAGATAATTTAAGGAGAGGAAACTGAAAATGCTTCCTGAAGGAAGAACTGTTATCCAAGTAAAAATTAGGAAAAAGCAGGGAGAAATTTCCAAAGAAGCAGGAAGGAAATCTGTACCAAAGCATAGAGGCAAGAAATCACCTGGAATGTTTCAATAACTATTGAACATTAAGGGGGATGGGATGTAGTCTGTGAGAGAAAGAGTAGAGAGAGATTAGGATGGAGAGTTAAGCAAGGGACCATTAACAAAGGACCCTAAGAGAGCTAAGAAGGCTTTGAGCTTTATCCCCAAGGCACTAAGGAACTATTTAAGGCTTTTACATTGGGATTACTATATGACAAGATGTGTCCTTTCAAAAGCTCATTCTGACGGTGGTGTGGAGAGTAGATTAGAGACAGGTAAGACTGGAGGTAGAAATATCAGTTGAGAACTTTTACAACCATCCCGCAAAGAAATTATGAGAGCAGAACTAAGGTAGAGAAAATGTAGCTGGGATAAATCTGGATTTGAAAGATATAAAGTGGAAGAGAGGACATGATGACTTATTGGTTACTGAAAATGAGGAAAAAGGAGTTAAAAATTATCCCTGTTTTCTGGCTTTTGCAGGTAAGTGGAAGTATGGTACCATCCACAGTAGTAGGAAATGTCGCAATAGAGACAGATTTGGGGAGTTCGCAGAAAATATATGAATTCAATTTTATATGCCTAAGACTTGGAGTTAGACAGACCTGCATTTGAATCCCTGTTGAACAGAACTGGGATTCGAACCCTGTGTCTGTTCTTCATAGTCCATGTGTTTTGAGCATACAGTTTAACCTCTCTAAGCCTTGAAATTTTAATCTGTAGTATGGGGATGTTATTACCATAACATTTGTCTTATAGGGATCTGGATCGTCAAATGAAAAAACTCAGGTAAAACATGTACTTCGCACTAGTGGAGTTACTTCGTAACTAGTAATTATTCCAGTCCCCAAACAGAAGAGGACTGGAAACTCTTGACTAGCGGTTGTATTTACATGAGTTTGAAAGAAATAGAGTTCTTGCCCACAAAAGAAATAGTGAGGGCAATCTCAGATATGCTTAACATGTTCATGTTCTAAATCCTATAGCATCCTTGTAAGCCAGGTGTGTGTTCTCAATTCCTGTTCAAAGTTAATAGGATATACTGGTATAACACTTAGAATTGCTCAAAATAAACTATACCGCCATTCAATTTTGAAGTCAAAAGTTTGATCATGGAAATGCTAGCATATTCAAACAATGATGTAAAATGTTTTCATCATTTTACATCATGAATGTCTTCATAAGTCAATAAAGAAGGGCTAGGCCATGAAATCTACTTCCAAAGCTTAATTTTATGTTTTCCTGAAATGTTGTGCAACTGAGCCTTTTTCTCTGAAATAAAACTTGGCACAGAAAAGTGAAAACTTAGATGTTGTTTAACCACTCCATGGGGTATTTTTCCTTCTTCACTGTGTCATCTTTTAATTTTACTGTCATATAAAATTAGACAATTTTAATAATAATACTACCTTTCAGCGAACAAGGCTTTCTTCTATCACATCATATAATTAAGAACCATTAACTACTGTTAGGGGATTTGGTTAAATTATCTTTAAATTCATGCAAACAAACTGAATGGCCTTCCATAATCTTAAAAAACAGTCATGGACTTTGGCAGCTAGTGAGAAGCTACTGTCAACAATTCTCCTTGGTATTACTACATTGTGTGATCTTCATCACAGACGTTTTTGAAGACCTTATCTAAGTTTTAATGTAAACTTACTAAAAGGTTTTGGGTTTACGAAGCAACATTAGCTAATTATAACAAGCTATTTATTGTTAAAGTCACTTTCTAGGGAGATGCTATATTTTTAGTAGTGATGCTTTATACATTGTAAGTATGAAGGCAATGCTAAATAAGCAGAAATTAAAATATAGACACAAGTTTTAATGATAGTGTTTGGAACTATACTTACTTTTGCTTTTATTTCTTTACAAAAGGCATAAAGTAGGCTTTGTTGTTAAAGTAGGCTTTATTGTTTCATGAGTTATGACAAATCTTTTTTCTGCAATTATAAAAAAAACTTAAAAAAATTTCTTCTACTTGTATGGTATAACTTCCCTAACACTAGTGTCCCTATAACTTTCTTAAAAGAGAGAATTTCTTTCTCATCATACCACAGTGTTGGGATAATAGATTTAATTTTAGGTTGTTGAAGATAGCAATTATTGAGATAATGTATTTTGTTCAGCATGACTCAATGGAAAGAAGAATTGGTCAAATATGGAAATAGGCCTGGGGAAATATCTATGATGTCAGACCACTGAGCAGAATTTTGAGGACACCCAATCATTGCTGTCTCCTCTATTGGTGTTTAAAAATTACAAAACAGTTCAGATTACTTCACAGGTCGTGGACAAATGTAATCTTGGTGGGAAGCCTAAGTACAGAGATGCAAGCTCTTGGTTGGAGGAAGGAGTCAGTTATCAAATAAGGGGGAAATACGGTCATTTGTTGCTTAAAAGAGTGAATCTCATGATCTGAGATGTGAATCCTATCCCGTCCCATGAATTAGAGATTTGTGGCAATTTTCTTCAGTGAAGGGGCAAATGAGTCCTATAAGTAGGGATTCAAACATCTTCAATGTAACATTTGTAAAAAGATATTTTGCAAGAATATAGGGAATATTGATGACTCCTTTCAAATTGTCTGTTAGGGGAAAAGAAATTTTTAAACAGAAAAGTTTTTTTTTTTTTTTTTTTGAGACGGAGTCTTGCTCTGTCGCCCAGGCTGGAGTGCAGTGGCGCAATCACGGCTCACTGCAAGCTCCGCCTCCCGGGTTCACGCCATTCTCCTGCCTCAGCCTCTCCGAGTCGCTGGGACTACAGGCGCCCGCCACCACGCCCGGCTAAATTTTTTGTATTTTTTAGTAGAGATGGGGTTTCACCGTGGTCTCAATCTCCTGACCTTGTGATCCGCCCGCCTCGGCCTCCCAAAGTGCTGGGATTACAAGCGTGAGCCACCGCGCCCGGCCAACAGAAAAGTTTTAAATCCTGAAAAATGCCATCATCTCTCTAGTAGATGTTGGATGTACAATAGGCCCCTCATGAGTAACAAATCCAAAACTGGGCTCAGAACCTTTAAAAATATCACTTCTCTGAATTTTAAAAATAGTCTCCTAATTGATATTTTCCCTCTATGTCAATCTCCTCTAAGGTATATGCCATGCCCCAACCAAAATTATTCTCTCAAAACTCTGATCTATAACGTGGCTTCTTTCATTAAGACCCTCCCTTGATGCTTCATTGTTTACAAGATAATCTACAACCTTTCTTAAGGCACACGTGGCCCTCCATGAAGTAGCCTCTGTCCACGCCCTTCCAAGACCTAATCATTCTCAGCCTGTGCCCTAGCAGTAGGCATCAGTCTGAACTGTTCTAATAGCAGTTTCAAGAATTTACCATGTTGTTTCATGTTTCTGTAACTTTGCTGGTGATATTCATTCTGTCTGAAATCCTTCTCTCTCTTTTCCCATCTCCCTTCTCTCTCCACAGGCCCCCATTGCCCATCTGGCAAAATCATATTCATTCTTTATTTCTTCTTTGATATTCAAACTTCTACCACAATACCTAGCACATGGAAATGCTCAATAATTGTTGGATAAGAATGATGGTGATGTCACAAAATACACACTATCAGATCATATATAATTCTGTCTGGTTTGTTGATTTGTCTGTTGATTGAGAGGGGTATAGAGGCTGTCTTTTTTCTACTTGTTGCTGTTCTATCATAATTAAAAGATTCCTTTCTGGTCGTGCCCAAAGAAAGAAGAGATCTATGTAACCTGTATTTAACCAAGCCTGGTGTTAAATCCTGAGGTAATCCTAGCATTTGGGCACTGAGAAACTTTGACCCTTGAAGGTCTTTTATTGATTGATTGAGATGTTGAAATTTACAGAGAGAAGCAGAAGGACTGAAGATATTACTTTATTGTCAAAACATACCCTGTTACTTAGAACCAGTAAATTTTTGTAGATTAATTGCAATTTATGTGTTTATAAACAGATGTACTTAATGGAAAAATCTTTGAGGATAATCATTACAATTCGCATAGAACTGGAAAGAGAAATAAAATATCCTTAAAATATTTTGTTTTTTTTTTTGAATGTAGTATGGTTAATGTTCTTGATTTTATATCTGGGGAGACCTGCTTTAAGCAAATTATGTTCCTTACATTGCAATCGGTTTCCTTTTCTACATTCCTTTTTTAATGTGTAAATAATTTCATGTCAAAAAACAGTCTATTTATAATGGTGTGTGTTTGCATAAACTTAAATATGCAACATTCTGCTGCAATATCTAATAATTACATAGTTGTTTTTAGAACAACCAAGATAACTTCCACAATAGGTCATTTAGACCTGTACAGGCTTGATACATTTTTATTATAGCTAGATCATAGTCTTTGAGAAACTATCTTTTTGGTTGGTGGGTTTATAATGTGGTGATTTTCTAACCATGTTAGAGTCACTATGGTATACCTAATCTTGGAGTTTCTTTAGGATCTATAGGTATGATATAGAATGATATAGGTATGACTGTTTCAGATGGTCTTTTCTGGAAGTCATACATAAGTTAAAAAGATCTCTCTATCTATTAACTTTACTCTTGTTATACATTTTTCTGTAAAAATGTCAAGTGAGTAGGAAGAAATAAGGATAAAAACAGAAAGAAAATAGTAAAATCTGAAGATGAAAAGTAGTGCAGATTATATAATTTTTTATTTTTAAAGGAAAAAAATTGTTAAACAAAATTTTTTATTTACAGACAATTACATTTTATAGATATAATAACCATGACATTGATAGTATTTTCCAAAAGAACTCAATGCATTTAATAGACACAGCTTCAAATTTTTAATGTAAAAAATAGGCATCTGCTGGGTGAGGTGGCTCACACCTATAATCTCAGCACTTTGGGAGGCAGAGGCAGGTGGATCACTTGTGGTCAGAAGGTTGAGACCAGCCTGGCCAACATGGTGAATCTCTATCTCTACTAAAAATACAAAAAGAATTAGCCAGGCATGGTGGTGGACACCTGCAATGCCAGCTACTCAGGAGGCTGAGGCATGAGAATCGCTTGAACCTGGGAGGTGGAGGTTGCAGTGAGCTGAGATCATGCCACTGCACTCCAGCCTGGGTGACAGAGCGAGACAGTGTCTCAAAAAAAAAAAAAAAAAAAAAAAAAAGAAAAGAAAAAAGTGCCATAGTGTTTACTGTAAAATTAAAGAAGCTTAGAATTAGAAAGCATCTCAACTGTACAAATAAAATCTTCACACTTGTTATTAGAGAGTCTACAAAATTTTTTTTCTTTTATCATGTCCCTGTTTAGATACTGATCATTGACTATGTGGACAAAGAAGAAATGTGTGATAGATGCTATGATTGTCAAAATATTTGGGACTTCATTTTATTGGACCCTTGTTTACTTCATCCTTTTCTACTGGGTCTCTTAAATATCAAGCTTAGCCAAATATTTTGGTGAGGAAATGTGTTACAATGAAATAAGTATGGACAAGGGATATGTGCCACTTCCATGCCAAAGCCTTGAGAGTTATTGCCTCATCCATTACCTACCTGTCCTATTAGCATACCTCCTCCTTAATTGCTCAAGAAGCCAGAAAATCCTTAATACTAAAGGAGAGGCTAGTCTTATTTCAAGTACTAGAGCACAAGAGGCAGAAGAAAGTTTATTCAGTTCATGAATGCCTTTGCCTTCTTCTGCCACGTGGTGTCAATGTCAGAGACCTGTCCAGCATTTTTCAGCTGGATGCCCACCCACTCTATAAGATTGGGGCCCTTTGCTTATATGCTCAGTTACCAGTCACTACAGCACAGCCTTGACAGAGTATCTGAGTGTGAAAGTTACTAGTCACTACAGCACAGCAGCCTTGCCAAACTGGCTGAGTCTGAAAGGCTTCCAATGTCAATCACACATTGTGCCCAGCGACCTGCCCCCAAGAATGCCTTCTGTCTGTTCAACCCTGAGCTTGTAACAGCCTAGACTTTCCTTTTTCTTAAGGACTCGTTGTTCTTTACTCTCAAATCCTAGTTTAAGATATCATTGGTTCTGTACCTCCTACGAAAATGATCTACCATCTCTTTCCTTAGCGACAAGCTCTACTTGTAAACAAGTGGGGCATCTTTGGCCCATGTACTCAAAACGCACACTCTATTTTTATATCACTCTCCTAGGACTTCAGGTGCCTCGTTATCCTATATTCACATCCTATATCATACCCAAACTAGCCAGGGTTTGACTACCCAGAAGGCAACTGTATTTTAAATCTATTTATTGGTAGAGGAGAAAATATTAGGCTCCCATGGCCCTTGCAGGGATAATGTTGATGTAACATTATCAGAATGTGCTTGGCTTGCTGACGGGGTGTGGGCTGAAATGCCAGGACCCCAGATATACTGTCCTGTCTATATATGGCTTGGCCTAAAGAGGTAAATCCTTTTCTCTAATATGCTCCTTGGTTTTCTGCAATTATTTTCTGGCCATTTGCATTGATGATATGTTTCTGTAAAATTTTAGACCTTTTTCTCTGCCTTCACTCTTTGAGATTTTTAATCCACTAAGGAAATGTAGCCTGGGATATGATTCTTTGATGAATGATATGGTGATGAGTAGTATACAAATCTGGTAAGACTAGGCTGGGCACAGTGTCTCATGACTGTAATCTCAGTATTTTGGGAGGCTGAGGCAGGAGGATCACTTGAGGCCAGGAGGTTGAGACCAGCCTTGGCAACATAGCCAGACCCTGTCTCTACAAAAGACAAAACAAAACAAAGAAAATAAAAACTGATATGACTGACACATTCGAGCACTTTGCTGCTAAGAATCCTGTTTTGCTACTTGACTTCTAAGTGTGGTTCAGAGCAGGCACTTCTAAAACTATGTAAGAAATGTGATGTTTCTTTTATGATAGTGGCCAGGACCTTAAGGAAGTTAGAGACCATGACCATTTTGTGGAACTGGAGCTTGGGCTTTCTATCGTTTTTTTCCAAAGTTTATTGTCATTTTTTATTCCATTTTCTGCTTTAAGATCTATCTGACCAATATTTATCCTAAAGTCTAAGCATTGTGTGGTGGGAGTGATGGTTTGAGGGAGGGATAGCAAAGTCAATGCAAGATAGGATAAAATATAGAGGAAAAGAAGGAGGAAAACTCAGTTACAGAGCTCTCTGCTTACATGATTTACTAAGTAGGTAGTATATGTTATTGACTGTCTTAACTGACATTTTCAAAAACAATAAAAGCATCACCTTTAATATACACTATGGCCCTATGGAGAAAATTTGAACACTGGGATGTTAAGTAACTTATCCATATGATGTAATAGGTTGAGGATCTACGTGACTTTCTCTACTGATCATGGTTTTCTAAATTGCTGAGACTTTATTCTTGTAGGCAGTGGGGAGGTGCCAAAGGGCATTAGATAAGGAGGGTACTGATATGATCAGGTTTATATATGATTTATATATTTATGTGTATATTAGACTTCTTCCCCTTTTCTTAGGGACTGATTGTTCCTTACTAATATCAGATATGGTATATTGGATAGGGAGCACTAGAATCATAGAGATCCAGCTTGGAGGCGAAATCATTGTAATATGCCCTGAAGATCTTTCATTCATTCAACAAATATTAATTGAGCACCTCCTATATGCCAGGTATTATTCTAGTCTTTAGGGATACAGCAGTATACAAAAAAGACTAAATTTCCCTGTCATGGAGTACATATCTGAGCAAAGGGAGCCAATATAGATATGCAACATTACAGACTATATATAATATTACGAAAACATATGTGAGCAAGCACTTTGCTAGAGCTCCTTCTGGGACTTCAGAAAGGTCCTGAATGGTTCTGAAGCTGAAACTCCACTAGCTTCTTGGTAAATCTGCTTTTGACATTCAACTGGCCTGTGTAAAGCTCTTTAATGTCCCTTTGTTGCAAATAAAAATACCATCTATATCTCTTTCAATAGATTTGTGGTCCTTCCATGAATGAGTTGCTCTAGATTTTTCTGTTCATGGCCTCTTTGAGACCTTCTTTCGGTTTCTCAAATGCTTCCAGGTCATTCTCACCTCAGATTTTTCAATCGTGCTTGTCTTCCTGCCTAGAAGACTCTTTCGCCTCCACTGTACCAGGCTTTTACTCAGCTTCTAGGTCTCAGGTTTCTTAAAAAACATTTATCAGAAAGCTCTTCCATGAACTTTATCTAAATTAAAGCCCCCAGCCCAATTATTGTTTTTCTGTCTCACTGCATCCCCCTTACCCTTTTATTATGTTTATCACAACCTGTAATTGCTTCTATTTTCTTTCTTTCTTTTTTTTTTTTTTTTTAGATGGAGTCTTGCTCTGTTGCTAGGCTGAAGTGCAGTGACGCGATCTCGGCTCACTGCAGCCTCTGCCTCCTGGGTTCAAGCGATTCTCCTGCCTCAGCCTGCCGAGTAGCTGAGACTACAGGTGCACACCACCATGCCCAGCTGATTTTTGTATTTTTAGTAGAGATGGGATTTCACCATATTGGCCAGGATGGTCTTGATCTCTTGATCTCATGATCTGTCCACCTATAATTGCTTCTTTGTGTGTTTATTTTTAGTAATTTGTCTCCCTCACTTGGTTGCATGCTTAAGAGCTGAGAAGGGGTTTGTTTTGTTCACTATCTTGTATGCAGCATATAAACAGCATGACTGTCATATAACAAATGTCAGTTAATATTTGTTGAGAGAATGAATGAACAAGTGAACCATTGGATTAGTCTATTGAAGGTCAACTTGTAAACATGCTACAGTTGTAGGAGTGGCTCTTTATCATGGGGCATCCTCTCATTCCCTTCTCAGTCTGGAGGAGGAGTGTCTACAGTTGAAATTCTTCTCAAATATTTATTAGTCCTTGAGGTTTAAAATCCTGACATATCTGTTTGGAGAAATGCTTCTGAAAGGAATTGACTTTGGTCTGCATGGATACTAATCTGGAATTATATATTGTTTTTCAGGAGAGTTTTCTTTAATTATCCAGTGTTTTCTACTAGATTTACTGCTTTTTGCAGGTTGAGGCTCCTTGACTTTTTCCTACTGGGCTGTTAGTTTCTGGGGCTTTATAATTTGCTGGTGTATTTTAGCTGTGATTTTGGTTTGCTATGCTCCAGTTTCTTCTGAATTCTAATTCTTACCTCTGTTGCATCATTCTCTTTTTTTTTTTTTCTGGGTCCATGCATATTTGCTGTATAACTTAGTAGCATTAACAGGTGCAACAATCTTATTTTGAGTCATTACTTTGCGGTGACCAGCTGAGTTTTAGCAACAACTTCTGGCACCTATTTTGAGTACATCATTGATCAATTTTCTCTCTTTCAGTCACTGGTCAGGGATTCAGGACCGTTTGCCCTATTCCGGAGCTTAATCAGATTTTTCCATGAAGATAGCTGTAGTATTGAGACCCTACCCCTTAGAAAGGAAGAGTTTGTGAAGCCTCATGCATTTCAAGGCTTAAGCATTAACCTATACCAAATATTGACTATTCAACATCAACCACATAAAATAAAACCTCATGACATAAATTTGATAATCATATACAAAAAAGCAGAACATAAATAACAGAGCTTAAATGGTAACATTTAATTTTCATAAAGCTCTATATTTTATGAAAAACGGTAGATTCACCAACTTTACCAGAGTATTGAAAAAGGAAAAGTATTTGCAGAGAATTTCCAGTGCACTTTAACTTCATTGTGCTATTTGACCAGGTTAAAAAGTTAGTTATCTGTGGTTTGCCATCTCTTGAAATATTGTATAGCAGACCTTTTGGCCTACAAGTCCCAGAGTCATCCTGGATTAGTTCCTAATTTTAGCATTATCCTGAGGTGACACTTTGACCTGGAGATCCCTAGGGCCTCCAAAAGCTGATTTGAATCCACTCACCATCTGTAACTGGCTTGCATTTAAACAATTTGTCCCGCAAAAAGTAAACTTTGTGTTCATAGTATCATCCAGTAGGAAAGGACCCCCTAAAATTATAAAGTTTATTATGATGGTTATTATCCAAGCATTTTAGACAGCTCTTTCCCATTCACTAGTATTTCTGAAAATGCAATGTTATCCAATTTCCTTAACCTTCTCTTAAAAATGAGATCCATCATTTTTCTCTGTAATTGTTTATAAACACCAATATTTTCCAATACTAATACATTCAAATAATATATTAAGCATATACCTAGTTATTATCCTCTTAGAATTATATAAATCTTCCTGATCACTTTTGATTATTCTGATGTTGAGCACAAATATATTTTCAGTAAGAATATAATCAGCAGAGATTTGTTATCACTAAACCAATTCTGTCCCAATCTAGTGACCCTTAGTTTAAGTAAGAAATGAAGTTAGAGTAAGTGACTATTGATTGATACTGGTCTCTAGTTTGTGGAATCCAAAGTAAAGGTAGTGGTTGAAAGAAAAAAAATCATTATGTACTAATACCTTTATCCCAAATGGATTTATAAATTAGTGTCTAAATATTTATGGGAAAACAGTAGATAGTAAATGGTTGGGTTGTATGAATATTATATATCAAGTTATATTCCCTCTCTTTCTATTTCAATTCAGCTTTAAAATCTCTTCACTTAAAAAAGTGATTGCCTAGAGACCTTTGAAGCCAGGGAGGATGATGAGGGGGCAAGAGGTTTATTCCCAGGGTCACACTTCATTTGCATAAGCTAGTAACCATAGGGCACTATGGAATGTCTCTAAATAGATTTCATTACAGAAGTTCAGCTTAAAGGGACTAAAAATAATCCTCAAGCAAACATTTTATATTGCTTCAGGTTCTGCTGTAATAAAAATATTTTAGTAACACAACATTCTATGGAGGCAGGAAATGAAACAGGAGGGTCTTCAATCTTTCTTTTGGTGCACTGTTATGAAATGTTTTAAATAAGACAAACACAATATTCTTACTTTAACAAAATAGTCCTACAAAAACAGGATTATGTCATTCTATATGGCTGTCACTAGGTAGTAAAACAAATACAGATCTTTTTCTCTTCCCTCCTCTCCTCCCTCTTCCTCTCTTTCTCTTCATCTTTTGCTCTCCTCTCTTTCTGTCTTGGCTTTTGTTTCTCTTGAACTCTTACTCTTTCATCCTGCCACTCTTTCAGGTTCACTGCTGCAGGATACATCCAACAATAACATGCCTGGAAATAATGAATATTGCATTCTGTTCTCTAAAGATGTTTTGTCCACAAAATTTGATTCAAAACCCAAATGTCAGGTTTAAACATTGGCATCTCTAAAAAAGGAATGTATATGAAATACACTGTTTTAATTCTAACACAGAAAAAGGGAATGTTCCACTAATCATAACAAAGCTTGAATTGGAGGAAAAACAGTGGAAGACATGAATAAGCCTAATTTCTCAGATTATCATATATATATAGACACATACATATATGACCACATATTCTGGCACTTAAAAAGGTGAGTAACTTATATCAATTCTTCAAATAGAAATATACTGCTGTGAATGTTATTTTAATTACATTTATACCAATGACATAGGCTTTCATGGATTTTGTATGTTGGCTTTAAGAAACTGTGATGGTACATTTCATTTGTGGGTCATGTTCTATACTCTACCAAGCCTAACATTTTATTTATTTATGCATGCCTTCATTCATCCGTTCAACATTTACTAAGCACCTACTAGATGTCGGACACCGTGCAAGGTGCTGAGCAGGGGATAAGGCTTGGGAGCAAGTCTCAAGGGAATGTGAGAGGCTAAGTAGTGTACTAGGCTGATCATTCGCTTTGGATTTGGGTCAACCAGGGCTCAAATACTACTTAAGAAACTAGTTAGTTGAGCTGTTTAGGGTAAGACACTCCACATCTCTTAGCCTCAGTGTCCCCATCTAGAAAAGAGGTCAGCATATCTCTCTTGCAGAATGCTTGTGAGGTTTAGGGAAAATATAGGTAAAATGATAGCTACATTTAGTACACTGACGCTGGAAACATCATAACTAATTTTATTATTAGAAATGGTACTGATTTAGTCCTGCTCTAACTCAATTAATAATTTAATAATTTTAAAAGTAATTTTAATAATTTTAAAATATTCATTTGTCAGTAATATAGGAACACTTTTTAGTGGTTTCAAATTGAATGATATAGTTTTGTAAGGCAGTTTTATTTGAGTTATTGAGCAATCAACATAAGGCAGTTTTATTTGAACTGAGTTTATTGAACAAAATAAATTTAATAGATTTAGCCATATTATCAGAATATTAGGATTAGCACATTTGAAAACCTTATGCTCTGGAGGTCTGGAATTGATATTCAAGAAGAACTTCTGTAAAAACATTAACACACTTACTAGTGTAGTAACTATTAGATCAGTCTCCACACACAAAATGCCATCATATTTCTTTGATCGCATGTGGCTCAAACTTACATTTCTGCTGAAAATATCCCCCATCCTCCACATATGTTTGTTTATAAGAAAGTACAAGTAATAACATAGTCCTATAACAAAAAATGGAGAGAGAAAATACAGAGCACATAGATGCATCATTTTTCCATGGAAATACACGTCTTTTTTATAGT
This sequence comes from Hylobates moloch, assembly GCF_009828535.3. Classification (NCBI taxonomy): domain Eukaryota; kingdom Metazoa; phylum Chordata; class Mammalia; order Primates; family Hylobatidae; genus Hylobates; species Hylobates moloch. The sequence continues at coordinate 104,442,396 of NW_026652278.1, read as the reverse complement.
AATTTAATCAGATAATTTCAGTTTATGTTACTTTGTGTTTCATCATGTTTACTTTTCTAATAACTACAATTCTTCTCAGACTGACATTACATTTTTCCCTAGAATAGATGTGCTTAAATTGAAAAAATCCATTTGAATAAGAGCATGTAACGAGAAAATGTAATCCATCGTTATTAAAAAAGGCAGCTTACCTTTATCTGGGTGTTAAATAGTACAAATCCATGAGAGCCAGTGAATGTTTTGAAGTCAAAACGAAGGGCATTACCAAGGCTGAAGTGGATTTGTCACAGAATTATCCGTATTACTTCAGAAATAGGTTATTATATCTAGGCGGGGTAAGGGGAAATAGGAAGGAATAAAATGAGAGAAAGACCATTTTATTTTTATATGTCCTTACCAGGGTGAAACACTTCTGATTTAGGTTTTTATGCCAAGTGTATCTAAGATAAATAAAATCCAAAGTGGTTAACTGAATAAAGAGCTTTACATCTAATTTATTAAATAGGATATGATTTCCAGAAGGAAGTTTTAGATGAAGATGTCTTTGACTAATGAAACCTCTTACAATAGCATTATAAAGAACACCAGCATAGAGGCCAGATATTATGAAAAATTGTATCTGTTTTGACCAGGAACCCATACACTTAACCCACAGGAGTCACAATTGGTTTAATGTATGTTTTTAAAGTATTTGTGAACCATGCCTTTCTTGTTAGAAGATGTGACCACTTACATAGTTTTTAAAAATTTTACAGTGGCAGCAACAAAGTCAACATTACTTTAAGCACGGATTTTTAAATAAAGCGTTAAAATGTACTGATTCATGTGTAGTTATAGTGCTCTTGAATTTATATACAATGAAAATAACAAAAAGCAGTGAGAAACAGCATTTCACTGAATAACAGCACCATAGTATTATAGTAAGCAGAGCATGGTTTGGGATAAAATTACCTGAATAATTGAAAGAATTCCATCGTAACATGATTTCACCTATATGTTAGACCCAAGGATTTTATAAACCCACTTAGAGCATTGTACCAATGTTTAAATTACATGCTTTACAGAATCCAATTGAAATGTATTTTTGTATGTCATCAGAACTGCCACGGAAAGTGGTAACTATACATGCAGTGTGGTTTTAGGTACATTTTCTTTTAAAAAGAGGAATTGTGTATGTCTTCATAGGAAGTGATCCAGGGAAAGCTTGGTTTATTTTAGTAATTCTTTTCTTAATACTTCTACACTCTTTATCCTACTCTCATTTATTTACATTCATAAGAAAGAGGTTTTGTTTACCTTTCTGCTCACTCTTCTGCATGTCTCTCTTCTGGTAGTTTGAATAAAAACAAGCCACACTCATGACCCAAGGTTATTTTGATTATAACGGAATATTTTCCATCTTTCAGAGTCTGGAATATACTGTGTGTAATGATACTGTTGCCACAGAAGTTGGTTAAAGCTGAGTGGTCAACTCTGAGAAATGTAGAACCTGCATAAAGTATCTATTATTATTCCCCATGGATGGAAGTTGGGGTCAGTTTCTAAATGGTAGTTATGAAGTGCTTAGGAATTTGGGAATTGACAGGTCAGAGGGTCTCTGAACTTTTGAAGGAGATGGCTTAACCAAAGGAATAAAAATAATAATAGTAGGTCTTATTTACTGAGCCTTAAATAGAGCCCAGTGCTATACTTTGCATGCAGTACCCTAACAATAATTCTGAGAGGCTGGTATTATACTCATCATTGCGCAGTTGAAACTGGACTTCAGAGAATTTAAGTAACTTACCCAATGCCACGTACATAGTGACAGAGCTAAGACTCAAATACAAGTCTATCTGACTCCATGGGACAAGCAGAGAAGGAGGAATGCCCAGATAGAATGAGAAAGGACAAAGAAGGGAGCAGGAGAAGAGATTCTGTGAGGTGTGAGTGACAAATCCAAATAAACAATTTGGCTGTATAGTTGGGGTGTTGGGGTGAGCTCAAAGGCTAATGTCGGGAAATAAGACTTCTCAAATGTGTTGGTGCCCTAGGATTTGCTGATGCATTTACATGAGCAGAGTACAGAAGGGATATACTGCCACATGGAGTGACATGCTCACAGGACTTCAGGGCACTGCCTATATGTGAATAAATTGACTGGATCTCAGGGTTCCCTTGTTTTTTAGGGATATGTATAAACTATTTTACTTGTGATATATATATATATATATATATGTAAGCAATTTAAAATATTCATTTGTCAGTAATATGGGAACACATTTTTAGTGGTTTCAAACTGAGTGGCATAGTTATGTAAGGTGGATATATATATATATGTATTATATACATAACACAAATAAAATATAATTTCATTATGCAGATTTTAAAAAAAGACTTAATAGAATAAAAAATGGGTTGCTCTTATTTGCTCTCTCACAGTAATATTCTCTCTAAAAGGTAATCATTTTAAAAATTATTATTTAATGATTTCATTTTATTTTATTTTTTAGAGACAGAGTCTTGCTATGTCACCCAGGCTGGAGTGCAGTGGTGTGATCATAGCTCATTGAAGCGTGAAACTCCTGGGCTCAGTGACCCTCCTGCCTTGGCCTACCAAACTGCTAGAATTACAGGCATGAGCCTCCACACCTAGCAAAGGTAATCATTTTAAATATTTTTATGCATATATATATATAAATTTAAAAATAGATTTCTACTCATATTATGTATATATACTTCTCTTTTAACATTGTGGTTTCATATATTTTAAACTGTTTAAAGCTTGATTTTTTATTTGTTAGCACGCCTTTGAAATATTTTCTTGTACTAGTGATGCAAGGAAGGAAATATCTCCCAAGCTCTTTTTAACTGCTAAGCGTATACTGGATGGTACCATTCCCTTATTGGTGGGTGTTTAGATTGTTTCATATTTTCACCACTGCAATGAACAAAAATAATATTATTACTAAAACCCTTTTTGCACACGTGTAAATATTTCTGTAGAATATATGCCTTGAAGGAATTCCTGAGTTAAAGTATATTCACATTTAAAATTTTGATAGATACTGCTAAATTGGACCTCTAAACTTCTTTACTGTTTTGCCCTAACACATTGAAGTATATGAGAGTATTTGTTTTCCCACACTCACTAATAATAATTAATATAACTTTTATCAAGATGATGGATAAAAATTATATATCCATACAAGTTGAGTTGTTGAATGTTTGGTGAACATTGAGAAATGATCAGCAAATAATCACACATGTACTTATGTTGATTATATTGTTCTTAACCTGGTTTTTCAATCAAAACATTTTAAAAATTGGCCATGGATTATTTTATGAAGTCTGTCAGTACAAATCTACTTCAGAGGATAGCTGATGAATACAGGTTAGCCATAGGTACAGGTGCTAAAATTTTAGCTATACCAGTAGTAAGGACAAAGTGATTTAATATTTTGAGATTTTCTTTTTAAGATGTATTATAATTTCTCTGTTAAATGAATTGTGGTTAAGTAAGGGTTAATTGTAGAGTGCACATCAGAAATGATGTGTCTGTCTGTCTCCTTTCTTGACTTTATTTTAGATTCACAGCCAAACTTGAGAGGAAGGTGCAGAGATTTCCCATATCAACCCAGTTCCCACACATGTAAAGTCATCGTCATTATCAACATTTCCTATCAGAGTGGAAATTCCTGTATTTGTTGCAATTGATAAACCTACACTGACACGTCATGATCACCCAAAAGTCCACAGTTTAAATTAGGGTTCACTCTTGGTGTTGTACATTCTATGAGTTAGTAGAAACTTAAAATGACATATATCCACCATTAAATTATCACACAATTTTTACTGCCGTAAAAACTCTCCATGCTCTCCCTATTCATCCTTTCCTCTAACCACTCCTTCCCAACCATTGGCAACCATTGACTTTGTTTTACTTTCTTTAAAGTTTTACCTTTTCCAGAATGTTCTACAGTTGGAATCATACAGCATATAACCTTTTCAAATTGGCTTTATTCACTTAGTGGTACGCATTTAAGTTTCCTTCATGTCTTTTCATAGCTTTTTAGCACTTAATATTGTCTAGATATCCCACAGTTTATAATTTATTCGCCTACCAAAGGACATCTTGGTAGCTTCCACGTTTTGGCAATTATGAATAAAGCTGCTATAAACATCTGGGTGCAAATTTTTATGTGAACATACGTTTTCCACCCCTTTCAGTAGATGTCAAAGAGCAGTATTTAGTTTTCTACTCATACATGAGTAGAAATGTGTGAGTTTCTTTCTTTTGTAAGAAGCTGCTAAACTGTCTTCCAAAGTTGCTGTACCACTTTGCATTCCCACTAACAATGAATGAGAGTTCCTGTTGCTCCGTATCCACACCAGCATTTGATGTCAGCTTTCTGGATTTTGGCCATTCTAATAGAGTGAACCCTAATGTAAACCGTGGACTTTTGGGTGATCATGATGTGTCAATGTAGGTTCATCAATTGTGTAACAGTGGTATCACGTTGTTGTTTTAACTTGCGTTTCCCAAATGACATATGAGATAGAGCATCTTTTTGTATGCTTATTTGCTATCTGAATATCTTCTTTGGAGAGGCATCAATTAAGGCCTTTGGCACATTTAAAACTCAGGTTGTGTTCTTTCTTATTGTTGAATTTTAAGAGTTCTTTGTATATTTTGGATAACAGTCCTTTAGCAGATGTGTCTTTTGAAAGTATTTTCTCCCAGTCTTTGGTTTTTCTTATCTTCTTGACATTGTCTTTCACAGAGCAGAAGTTTTTTTTTTTTTTAATTTTAATGAAGTTCAGCTTATCAATTATTTTTTTCATGGATCATACCCTTGGTATTATATCTAAAATGTCATCATCATACCCAAGGTCATTTGATTTTCACCCACTTCATTTTCTAGGAGTTTTATAGTCTTATATTTTACATTTAGCTCTATTAATCATTTTAAGTTTATTTTTGTGAAGGGAATAGTACCTGTGTCTAGATTCAGTGTTTTGCATGTAAGTATCCAGCACCGTTTGTTGAAGACTATCTTTGCTTTATTGAATGGCCTTTGTTTCTTTGCCAAAGATCAGTTGACTGTATTTATGTGATTCTGTATCTGAGTTCTCTATTCTGTTCCACTGATCTATTTGTCTATTCTTTTACCAACACTGCAGTGTCTGGACTACTGTAGCTATGTTATAGTAAGTCCTGAAGTCTGGTAACATCAGTCATACAACTTTGTTTTTCTTCAATAATATGTTGACTACTGTGGGTGCCTCTCCATATAAACTTTAGAATCAGTTGGTTGATATCTGCAAAATAATGTATTGGGATTTTAATTGGGATTTCATTGAATCTACATATCAAAATTTTCATTTCTTATTGTATATAATAAAAATAAATAATTGTTTTCTATTATCAGTTCCTGGTATGGAGTTCTAAAACCCTTGGAATTTATTCTCTTTTGTATACTAATGAGATGACCGATGGTGAGGATGAGGGCTGGTCACAAGAAAAACCAACCGCATGATTATAGTTAGAACTTTCAGCATTGTCTCCCTAACTCCAGGGAGGTGAGAATGGCTGGAGATTGAGTTCAGTCGTCAATGGCCTGTGATTTCATTTATCATGCCTAAATAATAAAACTTCCATAGAAATCTTTAGATGGTGGAGTTTGGGGGGCTTCTGAATTGGTGAGCATATCCACATGCCAGAAAGGTGGCACACTCAACTCCACAGGGCAGAGGCTCTTGTGCTGTGGACCGTTTTGGACCTCTGGATGACAAACTGGCATATAGTGAATGCCAACTTGGTGATTTATACTTGTAAGGATTATTTGAGTTTCAAGCAATTGGAAGCTGAATTCCAACCAACAAAAATGAGATTTATTGACTTATATAATTGGAAAGATAACGGATAGTACTAGCTTCAAGCAGCACTGGGTCCAGAGACTCAAGCAATGTCATGATTCCCAGTATTTCTACATCTCTACATTTTATTATTTCTTTCTATTGGCTGCATTTTCAGGCAAACTATTTTCTCATCACAGCAGATCTGAAAATACAACATCTGAAATTCAGAACACAGTGTATGAGTTTAACAGCATATGGGGCACAACAGAAGATAGGATTGATGAACCTTAATACAGGTCAACACACAGTATTAAAATTAAAACACACCAAAAACATAGGAAATATAAAACATAGCCTAAAAGATGTGGCACATAGTAAAGAAATCTAATATATGTTTAATGTGAGTAACCAAAACAGGAGAGACAAAATTGGGAGGAAACATATTTGATAATGGCTTGGTGTGTCCCCAAACTGATGAAAGCATAAACACACAGATTCAAAAATCTCAGCAAACCCCAAAAAGGAAACAAAAACCAAAAAACCAGTATACACACACACACACACACACAGACACGTACACACACACACGTACACACACACACAAGCACATCATAGTCAAACTGCTGAAAATCCAGAACAGAGAGAAACATTTTTCTAAGTTGGAGAAAAATTATTAACTTTAAATAAATAATTTTAAGACTTGCATCTGTCTTCTTAACAAATAATATAAGCCAGAAGACAACATTGAAAGGGTTAAAAGAAAATAACTCCCAGCCTAGAATACTATGACCAGGTAAATATCCTACAAAAATGAAGTGGTATATAAAGATATTTTAAGCAAATAAAAACTGAATTTTTCATAAGCATGTCTGTATTGAAATAAGTACTCGAGAAAATTCTTAATGAACAGGGAAATGATTCTAGATAAGATAATGAAAATATAAAAAGTAATGTAGGGTACTAGCAAAAGTAACTATGTAGATTAATACTGATGATACAATAATGTCTTCTGGAGTATAAAGCACTTGTAAAATGTTTGTAGAATTAAAATACAAAATTAATTTAAAAGGTAGAAGAAAGGTAAAGTTAAAGCACTTCAAGATTTTAGCATTTTTTAGAAAAGTAGTAATAATTTACATGAGAATATAATAGGTGCATGTTGTAACATCTAGATTAATGGCTAAAAAAAGTCATATTTAACAATTTAACCAGTCAGGAAATGGAACAATAATTTTAAAAAATGTTTGATTAGACAAGGATGGTAAGGAAGGATAAAAAACAAATTCACTTAAATTAATTCAATTGGAATAAATATACAAAGAAAAAGACTAAAGTTGTAGATGATGGGGAAAACAAATTATGTAATGCTTACAAGATACATATCTCAAATGTAAGATAATGATTGAAAGTAAAAGGATTAAAAAAGACATGTCATGTATATACTAGCCCAAAATAAATAATGTCAGAGAAATTTTACTTTAATTTAAGAAGTCAAGTTTGTGTCATTACTGGTGATAAATAGGGACTTTAAATGATAGCCAAACCACTAGGACAATGTCACAATCTTCAAAATATATATATGTATATAACATGATTTTATTACATTAAAAATATAAAGGAAAAATTAACTGAAAGAAAAGGAAAAATATACAAATCCATAATCAGAGTTGGTGACTTAAATAGACCTAAGAGCTGAGAGAACAAGCAGATGAAAATCTTAGTGGGAGTATAGAAGATCTCAACAGTACAATTATCAAATTTGACCTAACTGACTTATGTAGAACAATATGCCCAACAATGACAGAATTCACATTCCTTTCAAATGCACATGGAATGCTGATCAGACTTACTATAATTGGGACCATAAAAAAATCTCAATACATTTGCAAGGGTTGAAATAATTCAGAATATGCTTTCCTAAAGGTAATAAAATAATAATCAAAATGTATCGAAAATTCCAAAATTGTCTTCAAGTTAAACAAAATACTTATAAAAGTCTGTGGGACAAGGAAGAAATAATAATAAACTTTTAAAAATTATTTCAAATTAAATGATAATAAAATGTGGCATAGCAAAACCTATGGAATGCAGCTAAAGCTGTATTGCAGTGGAAATTTGTAGCATTAAATGCATACAATAGAAGAGAGGAAGGGCTTAAAATCAGTGTTCTAATTCTTTCATCTTAATAAGTTAGAAACAGCTACAACAAATCATACTAAACAGAAATATTGAGAGGAAATTATAAAGATAAAAACCAAAATAAATAAAGGAGAAAATAAATGTAAAGAAAGTTTTGACAGTCAAAATTTGATTATTTGAAAAAGTCAATATGATTGAAAACCTTTTTTAAGGGTGTTGAAGCAAAAGAGAGAACACAAATTATCAATATTAATAATGAAAAAGGCAACAATGTCGCAGATACTAAAGACATTCAAACGGGAATAAAGGATATTACAAATAAATTTACACTAATAACTTTGACAGCTCGGAAGAAATGAATAAAGTTTTCTAAAAACACCACCAAAATTGACAGAAGAAAAAAAATATAAAATGCCCCAAAGCTTAAAGAGTCAATTACTTTTAGTATAACATGCCGGGTTACTCTATTTGTTATCAACTAATATTTTCTTATCTCATAGTATTTTGCTATCTCTCAAGGTTCCCCCCTCCTTTTTCTATTTCTGCTTATTCTTCATTGGGTTAACTTCTCGTGTGTGGACGCTTGCAAAGGCTTTCTTACTTTTTTTTTTTTTTTCCTGTTTTACATCTCTTCCCAACTACAAATATTTTCTGAATATTTATGGCCTCGATAATCTTTGCAAAGCACCATTTTCATGCAAGTCAACTCATGGTCCCTAAACAATTCTTGAACTTCTAATTAAGCCTTAAATATTTGCTTAAACTATTTCCCTCTTCTACTTCTACATGATAGTTCTCAATGTATGGTCCTAGGATTAGCAGCATCAGTATCACCTAGAAATTTGCTAATGCAACTTCTCAAGTCCCATCCAAACTTACTGAATCAGAGATATCTTTATCTTTATTTATTTATAGTTATTTTTATTTTATTTTATTTTATTTTATTTTATTTTATTTTATTTTATTTTATTTTATTTTATTTTATTTTAGAGATGGCTCTCACTCTGTCATCTGGGCTGGAGTGCAGTGGTGTCATCATAGTTTACTGCAGCCTCAAACTCCTAGGCTCAAGCGATCCTCCTGCCTCAGCCTTTGGAGTAGTTGGGACTATAGTTGCATGATACCATGTCTGGCTAATAAAAAAAAAATTGTAGAGACAGTGTCTCTCCCCTTGTTGCCCAGACTGGTCTTGAACGCCTGGCTTCAGGTGATTCTTCCACCTCAGCTTCCTAAAGTGCTGGGATTACAGGCCTGAGCCACCATGTCCAGCCCTGAGTGAGATGTCTTTAATAAGATCTTCAAAAGATTCCTGGTGATCCTGCTATATGCTATAATTTGAGAAACATTGCCCTATCCATAGAAAAAAAAACCTACCTTTTATCTAGCCTTCCCTAAATGACATTGCTAGGCATTCCTACTACTCCCTGGGTTTACTAATTACATTTTTATATGTTTATCTTACCTTCCTAACCAGATTGTATGTCATCTAAGGTAAGGAAACATTTACTCTAGCATTGTACTTTACATATGGCATGTCCTGAATTAATGACATTGACCAGAATACTCAGATGTGTTCTTTCTTTTTGTTGCTGCTGTAACATATTACCAAACCCTTAGCAATTTCAAACAACAGAAATATATTAATCTCTCAGTTTTTGTAGGTTATAATTCCTTGTGGACTTGGCTGGACCTTCTGCTTACGGTCTCACGAGACTAAAATCCAGGTTCCAGCTGGGCTGCATTCCTTACTGGAGGCTCTGGGGGGAAGAATCTGCTTCCAGGCTATTCAGTTTCTTGGCCAAATTTAGTTCCTTATGGTTGTAGGACTGAGGTCCTTGTTCCTTGTTGATTGTCAGCTGGGGCTAGTCTTTGCTTCTAGATACTGGTTGAATTCTCTCTCATGCTTTCCATAGATCACCTCTAATCATGGTGAACCAATTCCCTACCATGTTTCAAATCTCTCTGATTTCTCCTTCTGCAACATCTCTGACTATGACCAGAGTCATGGCTCATGTGATTACACTGGGCCTACCAGGATAATCCGTGATAATTACCCCATTTTCAGGATTGTAATTTTAATTACTTTCTCACAATCCTTTTTGCCATGCAAATTAGCATATTCACAGGTTCCAAGAATTAGGGTGTGGACATATTTAGGGAAGACATTCTTCCTACCACATCAAGCAATTGATTTAATGGCTATATGAAAAAGAATCAACCGAAATGATAAATTCTGTATTGCATTTGGAATCCAGGTACAGTCAAAAACAAAGAAACAAAATTACAGCACTTTGAATTTTACTAATAGCCAGAAATATTTACCTATGTCGGTAGAAATGAATGATATATTTTTAAAAAGCAAACTTGAGAGTCTTTAACATTTTTTAATAGTGAAAAAGAAGCCTTCGATCATATTCTAATACCTAATAAGATAAGCATAGACTACATCTATGTATTTCGGTTTATTCTGCCCAGTGTAGCTTCAAACACTGTTGGCAGTTTCTGGATGATAAAGGCTTCTCCCTTGGAGACCCCCCTGTGAGGGCCCTCCCCACTGGACTTGTTGAGCAATTATTATTTTATGTCTTAAGTCAGGTCATCACAAGCCAAATTTGGTGAAAATCTGTCTAGCCATTTTCAAGTGATGGTGTAACAGGTAGTTGATAGAAACTTTATTTATATAGATTAGGACATAAATGCTTTGTATGCCAATTATGATGCAACAGTCATGCTTTGAAAAGCTTTAAAATCTCTTAAAACAAACATAAGGTATTATTATCATCAATAATCACAATTATCTTTTATGATTTCCATTGTAAGCACTGTCATTTTATTTATGTCTATAAATAAGGAGGGATAAGAGTTACTATCAGGTATCTGTTTAATAGGGCTTAATTATTTATTATGGGACTTTATAGCATATTTAATAAAATTAATGAGATTCTGATTACTTGAGCTTGCTGCTCTCTTTGGCTGGAAAATCTCTTTGATAAGAAGTAAAGCAAGCTTGCCAGTTTTCTTATGAGAATTGCAGGGTTTGAGGATTAGTCAACTGAGAATTGGTGAGGTCCTTCTCTAATTAATGTCTTCCCACTGATGTTTGCCCTAATCTCCCCTTTTATTACATTTATTACAGTGTTTCGGTGGGATGTCTGTGTGGCAGGGAAGATCTATTAAATAAGGTTACTGTTCAGTTAGTGAAGTAGCAATAAAGGTCCTATTTCTGTATTTGTTACTTTGTTAATTCCTTTTAATTTAAAGCGTCACCTTGAGGGAGGCATACATTTAAAATAGAAAGAACAATAGAAATGGAAACTAGAAGATCCACTTCCAGTCTTGGCTTTGGAATCTTAGGCAGGTCATTGAATCTCTTTAGTCCTCAATTTCCAAAATCATAAAAATACGGGGTTTGAGCAAGATAATTTCTAAAATCACCTTAGCCCTAAAATTAACAATTTGCTGATTTAAAGGAAAAACCTTGCAAAAATTAATTAGCAGAAACATTTTCATAACTTTATCTACCTCCCACTTGGATTTTTGCAGTTGTCTCCTAAGTAGTGTTTTCTGCTTCGATTGTTTTGGTGCAGTAACTGCTGCAGTCTATTAGAAGATTTAGATTCACAAAATGCTATTCATTCCCTGTTCAAAAACCTTCCACATTTAGCCTAGATTTCAAGGATTTCTGAATTTTGATGTTATCTGTCTTTTTAGCCTTCTGTTCTATCATTATTATTATTATTATTATTGTTATTATTATTATTATTATTATGGAATCCTTCTCCCCAATCCCACATTTCAGTTAATTTGCTTGCTATAATTGAATATGTTTGTATTTTATCTTTGTGTTATTCTATCTGTCTGATAGCCTTCCTTCCTCAACTCCACTCCCTTGCTCTTCAACATGGAAATATACACTTTTAACCCCATCTGCTGAAATTCTAACTCATTCTTCAAGATCAACTCAAAAGCTATTTTGTTTCCACTGCCTTCTGTAATTACTCCAACTGGAAGCAACCACTTTCTCTCTAAAATCCTACAGGACTTGATATATACAACTCAATAATAAACAGTTAACAAATGATGGTTTAATGTGCGTGTTTTCTAGGTACTGCCTTTGGTACTGGGAATAAATCAAGAAGAAAAATAGACATAACCTCTGTCTAATAAGCCTTACAGTCTCATGGATGAGAGAGACGCTAATAAAATCATATCTATTAGAATAAATATATGAAAGAGAAAGTCCTACTTCATTTTTTTCTTTCCTTTTTTTTAACTATTTGAATCTCAGACCCTTCACTAAATTGTAAATCTGAAAAAAAGGTTTTATATATCTTTATGGTATTAAATTATTTCTAAATAAATATTCTTAGAAGAAATATTTGAGTCTTCAGATTTGAAGTTATAAATTTAAAATTGTTTCTAAGACCGTCCTAGACCAAATAATAACTTGGCATTTTCTTCTACTTCCTGTTGTTTTCAAAGTTGAGTGGGAAAGATGTTAGATAGGATTAAGTATATTAATAAAAATCTCTCATTTTTATTTTGGATCTTAGAGATTTGGTGGGTCTTATTTTGGGGAAGTCACCTTACCATGATTTCTTTTGGCCACCCGTATTTTAGGTTTTGCATTAAAAAATTAAATGCTTTTATTGTTATATTTTGAGTAAGATGTTCATCTTTATTTAATAAAGAGGTCATAACTTTTCCAATATGTATTTACTGAATACCATTCATATACACAAGACTGTGGAACTTGTTATGGATGCTACAAAGTAGTATGAGTTTGTTCAATAAGCATTTGTTGAATGCATACTGGAATCTCACAGTGTAGTGGGCTTTGAGCATGAATGAGACACAATTTATGCTATTTGGAAGATGCAATCTTGTGGAGGAGGCAAAACAACACTATATCAATATTGTCATGTTGATAATATGAAAATTTTGGATCCAAACATAGATCTTTATCCAGAGGAAGTAAGTTTATATAAATTCCAACAATAATGCTCTTAAGAAGATAGAACAAGGCCACACGATGTGAGGATAATGAACATTTTAAGGAATGCTGTGGTCAGGGAAATTTGATTCATTCCACTGTCCGGCTTCTTGTTTCTAAGATAATAATAATGATGATCTACGTTATTATTGTAGAGGAGGTGGAAACACTTTAATGAAATAATTTAAACGATCATAAATATTTTCAATTTAATTTTTTGGCAAAATCTTTTTCACTCTAATCACAAGCCTTAAAATCTGGTCTTGTAGCTTGACAACTGGTTTTCTATTACTGGAAAGGCAATTCATGATCGTAGTTGAGCTTTCAGCTCTAGATTCAGACAGGTCTGTGCTAGTATCAAGATCAAGGCTTCATTGCTTACCAACAGTATGACACTAAAAAAATAACTGTATCTATCTAAATCTCACTGTTCTTATCTATAAAATGAGGGTAATAATAGATCTATCTCACAGTAAATGCTAAAGAAATGTAGCTATTCTATATCTTATTTCAAACTAAAGTTTAATTTGAAAGTGGAAAATCTTTATTATATTTGTAAAATACTTTCAATTCAATGCAGAAATAAGGACACCCTGATTCTGGTAGAGATAGTTAAAATGGGGCTATGAGTAGAGGATACTATTTGGACTGAAGAAACAAAACTAAAGGGACTTGTCTAAAGTTTACTGAGTTCACACATACATGTTCACAATACATGCCAAATTGCTTTTTATTGCTCAAGGGAGCATGGATTTTAAAAATGTGTGTTCCTTAATGGTAGTGTTTTGTTCATTTGCTTAATTTTGTTTACAGAATAATCATGTGATGCTTTTGGAAAAGGTCTATAGAGCATCTATTAAATGACAACAAAAGCATAAAGCATTACAGTTCCAGAAGTTAGAGATAGTTCCAAAATTGTGAAGATAAAAAGATGCTCTTAAATTTAACATTTCAGAGAAATAGACTTAGGAAGCCCATTGGACAAGAGATAAAAAAAATAGAGGTAGACACAAGAATAATGGGAGAAAGAAGACAAGTAGCCCTTCGTCCAATAAATTTTATTATTTTCCCATTGTAATGCACATTTAGGGAAACAACTTACAATCAAGTGGAAGTAATATACTCTTTTCATCATTAATACCTTGGGGAATATTAAAATTATACATTTTGCTGCTAATAGGTTAATGAAATCTGAAAATTAAACTTATATAAATCTCATTGTTGAGGTAAAGTTACACAAATTATAGAAATAAAATAAATGTTCAATAAGTACTATTTTGGTAATGTTTATTTTATTTTAGTTTGTCTTTTTCTGCTTTATGATGGTATAAGATAGTGGTATTAAAATGAATGTACAAAGAAAATAAAAATAAATATTCTGTCATTACTTCATAACTGGCAGCAACTTTAATTCACCTCCTGGACATGTAACCCATAATGTTCAAAATGTTATCTCATAACTCTAGGTTTTTTTGTATTCTCCTAAGGGTTTGATGACAAAGACTGTGGGCAAATTTCAGATGGAAACAACTGCCAAACAGAGAGAGATACAGATGGGATTGGTGGGGAGAGAGAAAAAGGGAGAGAGAGAGTGAGTGAGGAAGAGAAGAGAGAAGGAAGAAGGGAAGGAAGGAGAGAGAGAATAAAGAAAAAATGAAATTGAAGCTCTAATAATTTAATCAGAAGGCAATATCAGATCTACAGTAGCATTTCTGCTATCTTGAAAAAGCCTCTGTTTCCTAGCTAGTTCAGCAGGAATATCTTAAGTCCAGTTTCTTATTTGGGGGTACATTATTATTTTTTTAAGGTATAAACTCAGGTAAATCTCAAGTTAACCTAGAAATACATGAGAAACAAACTCTGTCAGTGATTGTACCATGAAATATGTGCAGTTTTATTTATAAGAACTCTTCAGATGCAAGTTAATATTCAGTTAAATGATACAAAGTTTTTACTGATAGAAACAATAACATGGCTAGTTTGCAATTATTCAAATAAATGCCGGAGAACAAATGCAGCAAAACTGATTTGCTTTGATCACCCTTAGTTCAGACTTATTTAAGCAAAGTAGAAATGGCTCACTTTGAATTATGTGGCTTGATTTAGGACAATTAGTAAACCACAGAGTAAGACTCCTTCTCAAAAAAAATATTGAAGATATAGAAAGGCTTCAATTTTCATGAGCCATTACTTTTTCTTCTCTTGTAGTCTTGTGTTGAAAATGGGAAAGTGGACTCCCTGTGAAGTTTCCAGGTTTCTAGATTAAAGGAGTAACTTCTGTGAAAATAGATAGTCATGAAGCAATTTGTTTTGTAATTATATTCCCCAACTTTCTATTTCTGGGAGGGCCAAATTTATGAAGAATGTATTATTTAATACTTATACAACATTTTGAAAACCTAAATCACATTGTTGCAACTAGGCAACTGTTGAAAAGTAAGTACCAGATTTATTAGCAGCTATTTTCACAAAGATTCCATTTAATAATGTTGGTGTACCCTCTGTAATTTATTTGATTAATAATATTTGATTTGAACCCAAATGATGACTTCTCACATATATGACAGAACTAATGAACTGTGAAAGAAGAACTGTTCAGATGGTCACCAATAACCACTGCTTAGTTAATCCTTTAAATAAACTGGAGCTCACAATGTGTCCCTTTGAAGTCATAAATAATGTATATTTTTCTTTTGACTTTTAATAAGCCAGTAGGGTTCATCTCACAGTCTCCAAACACATATATTTTATTATGGGCCTCTGCAGTTTACTTTAATTAGTGTGTCTGAGTGCTTTGGGAGACTTAGCCCTACTGAAAACAAACAGAGTCTTACCATCTATAAAACATTAGCTCCCTTTGGTTTATCCTGACACAGCGGGGGAGGCTCAGTGAGAAACACATGGTGTAAGTAAACACTCATAATTGCATTAGCATTCTCTGGTGGATTGGTAATTCAAGCTCTGTTCCATGATATTGTAAGAGCAGTTAGAACGGGTTTACCAATCTTGTGGTCTGCTGGGGATTTCATCAAATTCCATGTGAACAGAACTTTAAGTGACAAATCTACTGGAAACAGAGTACGAGAAAGGAAAGCTTTCTGTTAAATGGAAGCTTAGTATAGGCAGTATAATTTGTTTTATTTCTTACATAGCTGTGAGATTTTTCAGTTCTATTTGCCATTTCTTTTCTCATGTTATTTAATACGGAAGTGGGTTCCAATCTGCTCTTGGGATACACCCACTTTACTGACTATGATTGTTCAACACTGTATAAAACAGCTAGCTGGTTGATTAAAATTTTCAGTTTTCACTATCTATTTTGATACCATTATACCCAAACATACTTGCCAATAAAATAATCATGCTACTGATTGTTGATAGGATTAATGTCTAATTTCTAAGAAATTAATATATTACTTAAAAAATAATTAGTAGTTAAAACTCCAGGTTTTGTAAAGATCCTTTGTACATAGAAGTCTAATGCCCATTATCACTCTTACAGTTTTGAGTGTAATATTCTAGCCATTGCTTGGAATAATATCTGATCAATATATTTGGGACAATAACAAGAATGTAAGATATTCTCTAGCTGGATTAATCTGATGGATTTAGATAAGAAATTGAGTTGTATCAATAAGCACAAATTGTTTAGCTATTTGAACAATGTGACCAGTGGAAAATTGCTCAATTTATCTATTTTTATGTAACTTCCCATGTTTTGTGTTTTTTACTGACTTTGGATTTACTTCACTTTTATTTTTCTTCTGGCTAATTTTGTCAGGCTGGTCAAAATAAACAAACTTATCTGTTAAGATATCTTTTAGGCTTTTCAGAAAAAATAAGTCCCATCAAAATTTTGACTGGAGTCACTAATTATTTCTAGTGCAATTAATATGTAGTCTACACTAGTGCTGTTCATTAGAAATAGAATGTAAGAAGTATACTTTTACATTTTCTGGTGAATATACAAAAAAGTAAAAAGAAACAGGTGAAATAAATTTTACTAATATATATTATTTAACTTAACATATCCAAAATATTATCACCTCAACATGTAATCAATATAAAAAGTTACTAAGAATATATTTGATCTTTTTTGTACTAAATTTTTGAAATCTCAGGTGTATTTTACACTTAAAGAACATCTCAATTTGGACTAGCCACACTTGAAATGCTCATAGCCACATGTGGCCAGTGGCTACCATGTTGGACAGTAATATTACACCTTTTCATACAGATTAAATAAATGGATGGTTTGAAAAAGAACTATGTTGAAACTTAAAAAAAATCCACAAAATCCTTATTCCCTATTACATATAAATTTCCTTAAGCATTACTCTTTCTGGAATCTCTGGTCTGATTTGTAAGTTGTAATTTTTCTATTTTATTTTACCCTCTTCCTTCTGACTCTGATGTCATTTCATAGTTTGCTCTGTTTTATATTTTGAAAATTACTTGGCTCATATGCCTAGTTAAGAATGAATTTTTTCACACTGATGTCAATGAGAGCAAATTGCTATGTTAATGGTATGAAACTTATTAATGAGCAATGAGAAAGAGTTGTATAGAAAATATTATCTTTCAAGTACAGAAAACGGACTGGTTATATTTTCCAAGCTATACTATATTATTTTTGCATTGTTTTAATTGGGTGCATGTACTGCCTACTATTGAAATACTGTGAAAGGAAAAATGTTGAAGCTTTAAAATTTCTAAGTGTTAGCTAAGTAAATAGTAGCAGAGTACTGTAAATTATTTCTCTTTTTCAATTCTCATGTTTTAGAAGTTAATTTAACTTTGATACAGAAAATACTTAAAAAATTTGTCCACGTAATGTGGACTATATAGTGTTTATATAATTATTAAGAAAAATTTCTTCAATGTGTCATTTTGTATTTAGAGGAAGATAGCTAAGATTGAGCCTTACTGACGGTAAGGCAAATAAAAACAAAAACTTAAAAAAAAAAAAAAAAAGAACTAAAACAAAGAAAAGAAACCAAAAACAAAGAAAAAAATAAAAACTTACAAGTTTCTCATCCATAATTTGCTCTATTTACAGAGATATTCCCATCTTGCTGTAGCTATTCAGTCCTATATCTATATGAGTTCAGCTTAAAGAGCACAGATATTTGAATATTTTCAAGTATTTATATTGCTAAAAAAATTGTCTTCTGATGATTAATTTAAAATAAAAATTGTCAGAAAATGCTTTTAAATGAATATTAAGAAACTATAGGAGCATTCAATGCATTAAATGATTTAATTTGCTGAGCCACTGTTTAGTCAAAATGAGTCTTTTTATTTATCAGCTTTTTGCTGGTCACATTTTTCTATAGCTATAATAGATATCACCTTTAAAAATATCTAAGTGTTTAAAATTCTTTTCATTTGGTTATATAATTCAAATGTATATTTAAAAATTTCATATGTAACTGAACACTATAGGATATATAAATATATCTTATACAAATTATGTAGACTATAAACATGTAGATAAAATAAAAATGATATTTATAAAGTGAAAGTATAGATTATATTTAACTGGCATCACAGATAAGCTTCTATATGTAAATTTGTTGTGTCAGAGATGTATTTCAAATATTACTTACATAAAATTTGGTGTGAGATTCACTACTTAGATATTTTACTAAGTCATCATTAATATTCAATTAGCAAATTCTGATTTTATATCAATTTCTTGAAATTTCTTTTGCATTTCCAAAGTATATTAATATGTAGTCTTATTACATGAGATTCAATTTCTTAGAATCAAAAAGTTGATAACATAAATAATGCAATAGAACAAGAAAACTTTTCTTAAAATCTAAACCATTAGGATAGGGCATACTGGAGGATTATTTAAATTGAAATTTTCTTATATGATGAGTCATGTCAGCATACATTACAATTTTCAAAAGTAGTAGTAACACCACCTTAATTCTGAAAAGATATATTTCAAATGATGATTTTATTTACAGAACAACCTACTTTATGTTTTTCTATAATTTATGCAGGCTCTTTGTTTAGGTATTATGAGTATTTAAATCTTACGAAGGAAATCATTACTCTGTCAAAACTTTAAAGATTTGAATTTGATAACCAAATGAACAACGCTGAATAGTTCTTTGAATTATCTCCATAAACTTGTTCGTAGTCATCTTTTCTAGGAGTAGGAACCAGATTTGCTTTGAAATTGCTCAATGTTTGCCTCCTGCCAAAGCTGAGCTGCTGATAAGCACACCCACCGGCTTAAACAAGGTGCCTGACAGACTAGAATGGTTGGTGAGGAATCAAAAATATGCTTTAATCCAGTGTTCGTTCTCATATCACAAAAAGGGGTTACAGAATGATTGCCGTTCGCAAAAGAAAAAGGCAAGCACAATTAAAAGCCAGGTTTCTAATCCCTTCTGCCTGAGTTTAGAAGCAGAGCCAAAAGAAATAGTGTTTTAACAGGTACATATGCCCTTAGGGGAAAGCACACCCCGACCACCTAGCTGGTGAGATGAAAAGATAATAGGATTCAGTTATATCAGTGGCCAACAAATTGTGCCTGAACTGCTATGGCTGACAAGAGGCCATAGAACTAGTGGGTGGCCAAGAAAAACTCTATTTTGTGACAATGGGCAGATAAATGTTGTGGCCAAATATCATCTTTCCAGCCTAAAGCTTCTGTCTTAGCAGTCAAGACATATATCATCAGTATGTGAGAAAATTTTAGAGCAAGTGCCTGACTTTTTGGAGAGCCATTTCCACATGACTGAAGGGCAGTCTGAGCTGCTAACCACTAATTAGCCTAATTGACACCAAATTGAAAGGGATGACTCAGCTGTTGCAGCAACACTGCCTAATGGCAGTGTTGTGTCTCAGCTGTTTGAATGAGAAATGATTATTAATTGCACCCTGTGGAAAGAGAAACTACTGCATTATGTTAATATTGGGGAAGTAGAGGATTAAGCCTCTTCTTAATCTGACTATAAGCTTGCCCCACCCTGCTGGCACTCTTGTCATCAGGAATAGCTGACACAAGTTGGGTAAAGTGATTTCAGCTCTACTATTGCCAAACTGGGGATTTTGCAGACAGCCCTTGCTAGCCAACCAGTTTTCTGAGAGCAACAATAGTACTAAATCTAAAGTTAAAAAGAAAAACAATAAAAAAGCCAATAGTGGATACTGAATAAGTGTTTACTATTAAAAACATGAGTTTCTTTGTTTAGTATTGTTTTTTGAACACAACGAAACATTATTTTTAACTCATAAGTAGAATTTTATTTTCTATTCTAAACATTAATTTTTAATCACTGGATATAACAGTTGTTCAGTTGTGCCTACTGAAGAAAGGAAGGAAGGAATCTTGAACGTACTGTAAGTTACAGGTTAGTATATGATCAAACACTGGAAAAGTAAGTAGACTTTAGTTGGATTTGTCTTCTCATACTGGGAAATTAATTTCTGGGACCAATAGGAAGGCAAATGTTTGAAATACAGCTCTTACTATCTAGGAGGGCAGTAGTTTTTTCTTTCTCTGTAAATTGTTAGATTCCTTTACTTAAGATGAGATCTTTCCTGCGTAGGTTTGTAGCTATAGGATTGAAAGGACCTCTGCAGGCCATTTGGTTTTTGGCAAACAAGATAGTCATACCAGCAATTGGGGAACTGTCTTCTCTAGAATTATGCTTGAAACTTTTAATTATAATGGAAATTACTGAATTTTTAAGAAGGCACAGTGGTAAAAACAGATTTAATTCCAAAATTTTAAAATTTTCTTGGGAAAGCTCATCAGAGAGAACAATATTTTATTCTACTATAATAACTATAACCATAAAGTTTATAAAGATTTGGCTTGGCAGTTGAAGAATAACATATTTTCAGGTCTCTAACAAGATGCAGAGTTGAATAAAATATATCAAGTGTGGTCAATTTCCAAGCTAGCAATGAGATGCGTTCTAAGTGAGCGCTTTTCAATTGGATTGTACATCAATATGCATTTAGATTCCACAATAGTGATTTTGACCTTACATCATTAATTCATTCACTCATTTATTCATTAAGACAGCAAACATTCTTGTGACATGTATTTAGGTACCATATAAATCTCTGAATTAAAATTCAGATTAGCCAATCAGAGACTATAAAATGGTAATATATAGTATTACCATTTTATATTTCAATATTTCAATCAGTATATTTCCAAAGATAATAGTGGGAAATAATTATTGTAATGCAGCTTACAAAATAAAAGGATACAACCTGGGATAATTTTGTGTATTTGTAAAGAAACACATGAAATTATTGAATTGAGTCTTCCTCAAAAGTCCTTGTTTTCCACATCAGCTCAAGGAAGAACAGATCTACATTTATCTACACACACGAAAATATGGGACTGGTTGCTACTGCTCCCCAGTTGAAGGCAGGTTCCTGGTAGAGATTACGACAGTGCTAATTTGTGATTATAGCGTTAGTGAAGGAAAAACAACAGGGAAAGTATTGGAAAAGCAGAAAGCTAACACACACACACACACACAGACACACACACACACACACACAGACACACACACACACACATACAGACACCAGTATTTGTTTAATCCAATTCTGAGCCAAGTGCTTTCATTTATTACTATTTTCTAGTTGCTCACTTGGCCTCCTGGAGTACAGGCAGCCTCTCCCCAGTGAATGTGGCCCTTGAAGTCTGGAGGAATAGTTACAGCACAGGTACCAACAATTTTGGACAATTTTAGAAATACAATATTTTCTCGTAACCACAGTTTAGCAAATTAATTCTTCCACTGCTAAATTCACAAGTATTTCAACCATATTCCCTTCCATCACTGATCTTTGTATTACTTATACAGTAAAATAGCTGAGAATACATTATGGTGGTACAATTATCTTATATTAATACATACTTCCTTCTAAGAGCTGTCCATAAAAGGGTATCACAAAAGTGACAGAGGATTGAGAGAGGAGATGAATATTCACATATTTATTCAACAGACATGCGTCCATCATCTCTCTGTGCCAGGCACTTTGCTGTGCATTTACTGTGTGAAGCCATTTGAGGTGATTGTAAAAATGAAGAGGTGGGAAAGAATTTTTGAGGAGGCTCCTAGTATCACAACTTTGCATGTTGAAAATATTCCTTAGGAAGTAATTATAGTTACTTAGCCTTCCTCTTGACTCTAGTCCTGCTGATAGGAAATAAACATCTACTGCTCTGGGCTTAAAAAACAACCATGGAAGATGCCTTTACGTTTCCTTTATTCCCCCTAAAAAGACCATGGTATTGCCAAACGTGCCAAGTGGAGAGAAGACTTTAATTCATAGGTTCAAGGGAAGAAGCTTAAGATCAAAAGCTTAGCTGAGCCATTAGACTCATTAGACTCAGTATTCCAAAAGAGAGAGAGATGTAATGGGAAGAGGGAAAGGGAGGATATTGACTGGGGTTCTTTTTGTTTTTCAGGTAATCGTGAATGTTGTTATTGGGAGTGAGAGGTTTGGATGTCACTGATTTCTAAGTTACATTTTTAACATCTCTATGAAGAAATATGCTGGAGGCAGCTTGTAGAGGTTCTCAAGAACTGAAGGTGCACCTCTCTTCCCAACTCTGAAGTCAATGACCTCATGTTGATATCTTCAAATTGGCGATGGTAGGGATATTTATTTCATAGGAACTGGAAAATACCGTAAATCAGGGCTGGCCTTCTCCCCATCCCACAGAACTGATTGTGAACCATTTACCAGCATACCACTGGCTGTAAGGATTTAGGGTCTCAGTGAATCATTCTACCACATTCAACCACACTGTGACCAGTTTCAGAAATTAGCACTTGGATGCTGATACAATGTAAATCCAATCTAAATCACTCATAGTCACTGGGAAACCCAGTGACTGCAGTTGCTGTATCAATGACACACAGACAACTAATATGGGAATTGTTAATTTGTATCACACTCAGGTTATTGGTATAAATGAAAGAAAAATCACAAATACTTTAGAACTTAGTAGCATTAAATGATGCACTTTATTGTACATAACAGCACTGACATTAAAGGAACTCTTTTTTTTTTCAACATTCTTTTTTTTTATTATTATCATACTTTAGGTTTTAGGGTACATGTACACAATGTGCAGGTTTGTTACATATGTATCCATGTGCCATGTTGATTTCCTGCACCCATTAACTCGTCATTTAGCATTAGGCATATCTCCTAATGCTGTCCCTCCCTGCTCCCCCCAACCCACAACAGTCCCCAGAGTGTGATGTTCCCCTTGCTGTGTCCATGAGTTCTCATTGTTCAATTCCCACCTATGAGTGAGAACATGCGGTGTTTGGTTTTTTGTCCTTGCAATAGTTTACTGAGAATGATGTTTTCCAGTTTCATCCATGTCCCTACAAAGGACATGAACTCATCATTTTTTATGGCTGCATAGTATTCCATGGTGTATATGTGCCACATTTTCTTAATCCAGTCTATCATTGTTGGACATTTGGGTTGGTTCCAAGTCTTTGCTATTGTGAATAGTGCCGCAATAAACATATGTGTGCATGTGTCTTTGTGTTAAGAAATTAAAGGACATTTTTAAAACCAGAAGCAAAAGAAAAAAAGTCAGTAGAATGTATGCTGGAATTGGTAAGGCTCTTGGGATAAGCTGCAAATATGGGTATTTCTGGCAATGTTTCTGAAAATTTTACGATTTAAGCTTATCTGAGTCCTTACTGAATAGAGATATTGTATACTCTTTGTTCTTTGCCTTTTTTTTTTTTTAAAGGTTGTCTGATTTAGTAGTTTTCATGGTTCTTACTATGATTGTTTTTACCTGGCAAGTTATGCTAATCTCATTTCCACAAAAATTGCCTGGAAGAATGCAGAATTGTACTTGGCTTCTATACATCTTGGACTGGAGTTACTGAACAGTTATTCATTTTGGACCAAAAAATATTTTGTCTCTTTGGTACTGTGACTTTCTTACAGTTTTAAATACTGTAATAAAAGTAAGTTAAAAAGACTTGAAAGTTAGGGTAAATGAATATTTCATTACATATGCATTCTATAGTTACATATACTGTATATGCATAGAAAACAAAAAGAATACATTAAGGGAATGGGATAGAGGAAGAATGGGGCCTTCATTTTCTGATGTATACATATGTGTTGTCTGAATTTGTTAAAATAAATATATATTAATTAAAAATAATACTTGCAGGCTGGGCACAATGGTTCACACCTGTAATCCTAGCACTTTGGGAAGCTGAGGCAGGTGGCTTCAGATGGCTTGAGTCCAGGAGTTTGAGACCAGCCTGGGCAACGTGGCAAAACCCCGTCTCTACAAAAAAGACAAAAAAGCTGGGCATGGTGGAGCACACCTCTAATCCTGGCAACTTGGGAGGCTGAGGTGGGAAGATCACTTGCGTCTGAGAGATGGAGGTTGCAGTGAGCCATGGTTGTGCCACTGCACTCCAGCTTGGTTGACAGAGAAAGACTCTGTCTTAAAAGAAAAAAACAAACACCACTTTGGGAGGCCGAGGCAGGTGGATCACTTGAGGCCAGGAGATCGAGACCAGCCTGGTCAACACAGTGAAACACCGTCTCTACTAAAATTACAAAAAAGCCGAGCATGGTGGTGCACGCCTGTAGTCCCAGCCACTTGGGAGACTGAGGCGGGAGGATCACCTGAGCCCAGGGAGGTTGAGGCTGCAGTGAGCCAAGATCATGCCACTGCACTCCAGCCTGGGTGACAGAGAGAGACTCTGTCTCAAAACAAACAAGCAACACCCCCCAATTCAAAACCCCCAAACAAACAAAACAAAAAACAAACAATATACAAACAAACAGAATAAAAAACCCAAAAAACTTGCCAGTTTCATTTTTACAATGCATCCCTTACTACCTAAATGCAGAAAAATGTGAAATAAAAGGAAGATGAGAAGAGATTACAGTATATAAATGGCTCTGTGGTTTTTGCCTTTATCTTCAAAAGAAACATACATAAGATTTGTCATGCTTCTAAAATCTAGTGTATAGCCACAATAGGGTGACTATAGTTAAGGATAATTTACTGTATATTTAAAAATAACTAAAAGAGTGGAATTGAAATGTTCCTAACACAAAGAAATGATAAATGGTTGAGGTGATGGATACCCGAATTACCCCGATTGGATTACTACACATTGTAGGCTCTTATCAAAATATCACATGTACTCTGTAAATATGTATAACTATCATGATCCATAAAAATTAAAAACAAAAAGTTTTATAAGCTGAAGAAAAAATCTAAATTATCTATTTTTTATTGCTGTTTCTATTTTTATACCAAGAAAAATAATCATTACATCTATTTCCCAAATGGAATTTTGGCAAAGGGGTTTGTTTACTGCTCTGCTGATGTTTTGACATTTACAAGGTAGTTTTTATTAGTTCAGTTCTCAGAGAACCAAAAACTATGTGTTCTCACTTATAAGTGGGAGCTAAACATTGAATACACATGGACAAAGATGAGAACACTAGACAGTGGGGACTGCTTGAGGTGGGAGGTTGGGAAGGGGTGGGTAGGTTGAAAGGCTACCTATTGGGTACTATGCTCACTACCTTGGTGATGGGATCATTAATACACCAAGCCTCAGTGACACTCCATTTACCCACATAACAAACCTGCACATATTCTCCCGAATCGAAAATAAAAGTTAAAAAAAACAGTCCCGTTTTGAACTGAAATTTATTATTCTGTTAAGGGTTTCTTGCCTTGAAATCTTAATGATATAGGCCAGTATGTCTAACTGGAATAGCGTACACAGTCTCACAGTTTTCTGTCTTCTGGTAAAGCAAAGAAAAATGCAGCTAAAATGGATTCATTTATAATTTCAGGAGATTGCTGTAGCTTTTATGTTGTCACAGCTTGCATCGTGGAGGTAATTTTTTCTATTACAATAAAAACCTTCTAATAATTCAAGCTACAGTGAAGGAAGGCTCCAAACCTCACTGTCCTTTATGTACCTTTTAAGGACATGAAAGTAACATCTTAAAGTCTCAGGTGGTCAGAACAGTTTGAGGTATGCTGTCACCACATCACCTCAGCTTTTTTCAGTCAAGAGCTATTTCAGATCTCTTTGCGGTATGTTTGGCAATACACTTAAAGGATTTCTACTTAAGCTACTGATAATCTGGCTTCAAGCAATTGTCTGTCTGTCCATCCAGCGGCTTTTTCTTTCTTTGGTTTTCAAAAACCCAAAAATGAGCGGCCAGAAACACAACAACAATGAAAAAGGAAGAACCATAATCTCGTTTAGAGTTTTCCTCCCAACTTTCAGACAGCTATGGCATTAAGAGAAAGCTAATGTATTCTGGTTCTGTTTCAAAATACTAATTTTTAAGTTTTTTTCCCAGGCGGATGAGGTGGGGTGGGATAGAGTGGGAGAAAGGAGGTAATATGGAACGGAGTAATTTTTTTTTTTTGAGACAAAGTCTTGCTCTGTCACCTAGGCTGGAGTGCAATGGCACGATCTTGGCTCACTGCAACCTCTGCCTCCCAGGTTCAAGTGATTCTCCTGCCTCAGCCTCCTGAGTAGCTGGGATTACAGGTACCTGCCACCACACCCGGCTAATTTTTTGTATTTTTAGTAGAGACGGGGTTTCACATGTTGGCCAGGCTGGTCTTGAACTCCTGACCTCGTGATCCACCTGCCTCAGCCTACCAAAGTGCTGGGATTACAGGTGTGAGACACCACGCCCAGCCAGAATGGAGTAATTTTGAAATCTCCATCCCCTCTTCCATGTTTTAATCTGTTTCTTTCAGTGTTTTACTTTAGATTAGGAAAGACAAATCTCTTTTTTTCAAACTTCACTTTTGAAGTGTGGTTTTTGGTGGATTATCTTGATGGAACATTTCTCTCATGAGTCCAGCTAAAGAAAAAACTAATTTGGATTTCTGTAAAGGTAGAGGTAATTCACAAAGTAACAAACATCTTGTTGCCTTTGACTTCTTCATTCCTAAATTTCATATTTTATCTAGAATCTTATATTCTGAGGACTCAGACATTATTTTATATACACACACACACATAAAGTTTATATGTAAAGTTTAGTTGACATTTATTTGAAAGTTATTTTGTCTTAAAAAAGAACTATAAGATTCATTACAAATAATAAAAAATAGAAAATAAAAACAAAGAATAATTGTTCAATTCTATCATATCTGAATTTTGTTTGTATAGGCAGTGATACAAATATTTGTTTTTCTTATTAATACTGATAACAATTATTAAATATGTTAATACCCTAGAATTTTCTGATGCATGTTAAAATATTCTTATATTGCTATTTATACTTATATCTAATGGAGTTTTCTGATTTTTGTTTTTATAGCATTTTTGGTTGCTCTTAAGTGACTATGCACTATATATCATATATTTAATAGAACTAAATATATATGTGTATATGTTTATATATATTATTAATGACTATACATATGGTTTTAATCCTAAATATTAAATATATAAGGCAGATTCTTTATATTAGTCACTTTTTCTCCCTTTCCCAATGCCTTAAACACAGAAGACACTTTCAGTTATATCTGATTGATTTGAGCTTTTGTCTCCCGTGAGCTGTGTGGCCTTGAGTAAGTCAAGTTTCTTTTGTAGTAAAATGAAGCCAGGTCTAAAGAGTTCCTAGGATTCTTTCTTGTTTTTGGATTTTCTGTCATCTGCCCTCAATTAAGGACTCAAAAGTAATATAAGCCGGTTTCTGAAAAATGTATGTAAATGAAATATTTCCCTAGCTAAAGATGAGGTATTTAGAAACTACAGAATGTGATCCATACAGCAAAAGATGGTAGAATATAGTCTAGACCATAAAGAAAGACTGTGGAGTGTGGTGGGGTTTTTTTGCACTTCAGTCACCTCCTTTCTCATTGTCCTGTGTCCCCTGATAGACACTCCCCGCAAGGTAATGACTTTTCTCCTGCTCTACTCTGGCTCATAGGAACTGCCCATTTCCCAGCTCCTCTCAGGTGGGCCAACCCTGAGAGTGAGAGCGTCCCTCCTTTGCCACATACCTGGCCATCTGCTGCTCTGTTTCATTGTCGACCTGTTCTTTGTCAAGAAGCTGGGGATTTGATAGGTGGTAATCAGAGGCGTGTCTGGGTTTTGCGGCACTGGAAGTTCGTACAATTTGAGAGGCTCTCATTTAGAAAAAGAATACAAAATTGGGTACAAAGGAAAACATTTATTGAAAGTGAAAAAAATCTTAAATGACAAATTTTCAAAAGTTAACAAATATGGCAAACATTACAAAATCTAGAAAAATAATATAATTATTTTAATTAACTATCACATGTTTTAAATATCCTTTCCCTATACATTTGTCAGCATATTTTTTGATTGCCTCTTCATTATGACGGCAATATTATAATAACAATCTCTGTAGAGAAAATGAAAAGATAATTTTGTCTTTCCTCTTGCATAATGAATCAAATTTTCTACTACTGGTATTTTGGAAAAGTTTCTTTTTCACTTCACAATTTGTAATTGCTCTTATGTAAACTTATATAAATGTTTATGGTTATGATAAACTTTCAGGCCTGTGAAATTTTCTTGTGCAGCGAACAATGTTAAATCTCTTTGGATTGATGACATTCTTTTTTTTGTTTTTTTGAGACAGGGTCTCTCTCTGTTACCCAGGCTACAGTGCAGTAGGACAATCAGGATTCACTGCAGCCTCAGCCTCCTGGTGATCTTCTCACCTCAGCCTCCAGAGTAGCTGGGACTACAAGTGTGTGTCGTGACACCCAGCTGATTTTCTGTTGAGATGGGATTTCACTATGTTGCCTAGGCTGGTCTTGAACTCCTGGGCTCAAGCAATCCCAAGCTGCCCACCTCAGCCTCTCAAAGGCTGACATTACAGGAATGAGACAGCCTTATATCATTCTTTATCCACATTGCTTAGAGCCTTCTAAGGTAATGGGGAGGATCTCATGTGGTTAAGGGGCCCTGAAGCTTAAGTACCGTTTAGTTGTGGCAAAACCACCCCTGGTGGTAATTGGTAAAGAAAAGTCTTTAGAGTTAGTTCTATGCTCAAGTTTGAACTTCACTACATTTTAGCTATATGACTTTAGAAAAATCATTTGGTTCTTTGAGCTTCAGTTTCCCCAATTCTAAAATGAGACTATTAATAGTATTAACCTTATTGGATTGTTTTGAGGATTAAAAATAATAGTGTGTTTTCCCAAACTATTAGTTTCTTCCATCATCCTCTTCACAGTATTTTCTAATCTGAATTTTAAAAAGGCTTTTTTGAAACCAGGTCTTCATGTCAAAATTAGATGGTGATTTTTAAAAAAATTATCTCATCTAGCTATTTGTGAAAAATATTTGGGGACAAAATTGAGAAGATAAAATACATATGTTTTGCATTCCTAATATGTTCCAATAGCTTTCTCATTTATTACTTCAGCTCAAATATCGTGGGTCTCCTTGTCTACTCAACCACAGATACACATACGGAATCACTCTCAAATGATCCTATCTTTTCTTCTCACAACCAAGGTCTAACACCATCTTTAAACATAGTTAAAGCTCAGTAAGAATTCATGAATAAATAAATGAATTGTCTCATATAATCCTGCAACAACTCTGATAGGGAGACTGACCTTGCTTTAAAAGAAAGGGCTCTGATACGTAAATTCACCTATCCATGGTAGCACAGCTAATAAGACCCAATCCAACCAAAGTCTAAGTTCATCCTCTTTCTTTTACACTTTGCATTCGTCACATTTCTTGACGCTCCTCAAGTCACTCCTTACAGGTAGATACCTAATCCACACACTTTGGATTGGTCATTTTGAAATGCTTTTTATATCTTTAAGGATCTCTGTCTGATATATTTCATTTATTTACTAGTCAATTATAACATAACCATAACATAAGAAGAAAACCATGCATTTATATATTGTGAAGATTTAATGTGGTTTTAATAAAAAATATCACCATTAATTTTCATTGTTAAACTGTTTTACTTAAATATCTTTCTATATATATTACTCTGCAAATTTATTTAAATGAGAATTTTAATTTTTTACTTACCTCTATTGATTGAGGAATGGGCATTTTTGTTAATTGAGTATCTTGTTAATGTAGGAGTTATAATTCTACAGTTCATGCATTGCTACTTTTCTTAAAAGTATAAAGCACATTGCAATTATAGTGAATGTCAATTTTCTTTGATAATTCAGATGACTTTTTGAGTTCTCTTTGTATCACAGAATTTTCAGGATGAACATTAAATGCGATTGTTCTTCATATACAGAAGGTGTAGGAGATAGAGCTGACAGGAATCAAGATTGAGTTTGTGATCCGGTCTGGTTTTTTTTTTAATCACCTTGTTTATTTTTCATTTACATCCTTATCCATCAGAGAGAGAGGAGAGTAAAATTACATTTTATATATCCCTTTGGATTTTGGATTAATATGAATTACAGCATTATTTTATAATTAATCTTGGTACAGTCGTAGGTATCTGAGGAAGGCATTAAGAAACCCAGATGCATGGAGAGTATGAGCTCCTCTGTCTCATAGTTTCCATATATCACAATGTCTTTGAGGGTTCCCACTCACTCCCCAGGGTCCAAACATTAGGGTCCTTTTCTATATACACATCCTCCCCAGGTAGGCTCTTTTAATACTAACTGTGCTCTGACAAAGCTCAACTTTATTTCTTTAGCTATACCCTCTCCTTGAAATGCAAACTCAATATCAAACTGCTCACTCTAGAAATCAAGTTTGGAGATGTATCTTAAGCGTTTGAAACTTAAACTGAACCCCTGATTTCTCACCTCCACTCTCCCATCCCTAATCCTCTAGAGGTCTTTCCTGTTTCAGCAAATGACAACTCCAAATATTCAGTTGCTCAGGCCCCAAATTATCTTTTGGTTTTCTTTTTCTTTCATAACCCAAATCTAGTCCACCTTTTATCCTGTGGGGCCACTTTTGGCTACAGACACCATTACCACACTGGTCTGCATGACCACCATCTGTGCCAACATGGTTGTGGGTGTCTCTCTTTTTATTAATTTTTTTGAAGAGTCTTGCTCTATCACCCAGGCTGGAGTGCAGTGGCGTGATCATAGCTCACTGGACCCTCTGCCTCCTGGGCTCTAAAGATCCTCCCACCTTGGCCTCCCAAAGTGTTGGGATTATAGTCATGAGCCACAGTTCCTGGCCAGTCTCTCATTTTAAAATGTAAATCAGGTCATGCCACTCTTCTGCTCCAAACCCTCCAGAGGTTCCACGACTTTGCTCCATCTCTCATTATGCTCCAGGAATGCTGGCCCCTTACTGTTCTTTCAGCCTGTCAAGCACACTTCCTACGGGCACTTACGATTTCCTCCGTCTGAAACTGCCTTTCCTCAGATAATTACGTGGTGGGCTGGGCGCTGTGGCCCACGCCTGTAATCTCAGCACTTTGGGAGGCTGAGGCGGGCAGATCATGAGGTCCAGGAGTTCTAGACCAGACTGACCAACATGGTGAAACCCCGTCTCTACTAAAAATACTAAAATTAGCTGGGTGTGGCGGTGCGTGTCTGTAATACCAGCTACTCAGGAGGCTGAGGCAGGAGAATATCTTGAACCCGGGAGGCGGAGGTTGCAGTGAGCTAAGATTGTGCCACTGCACTCCAGCCTGGGTGACAGAGCAAGACTCCGTCTCAAAGAAAAAAAAATTAAAAAAAGATAATAATGTGGTGTGCTTCTTTCTTTCCTTCACTTCTTTGTTCAGATGTCACTTTATCAAGGAGGACTTAATCATCTTATATAAAACAGCAACTCCCCCAGCCTCCCAGTGATTTGTCTATGCTCCTTTCTTGTTTTACTGTCCTTTCCACTCACCAGTATCTGAAATATCTATGTTTTAATTCTTTGTTTATCATTTGACTTCCCTAAGTAGAATATAAGCAGCACAAGGACAGGGACTTTATCTGTTTCTTTAGCTATAAGCTCTATCTCAAACAGTTCCAGCTATAAAGTAGACACTCAATAAACATTTATTGAATAATGGCCATCTCCCTGAATGAATAGTAAGGGACTATAAATTATATTTTCCTACCAGCGTGGATATATGGGTTTTATATATTTGACTCATACGGGATCCCATAATTTAAGTTAAAATTAAAGTACAATTTAATAAGATATGAAATATAAAGGCTATAAACTTATAAAAGCCATAATTTTAAAGTTTAGTTATGGAAATTAAAATTATTTTATTTTATTACCATTATTTGAAGAGATATATTTAAATATCTCTTTCTGAATAAAATACCTAGAAATCCAACTTACAAGGGATGTGAAGGACCTCTTTAAGGAGAACTACAAACCACTGCTCAACGAAATAAAAGAGGACACAAACAAATGGAAGAACAGTCCATGCTCATGGATAGGAAGAATAAATATCATGAAAATGGCCATACTGTCCAAAGTAATTTATAGATTCAATGCTATTCCCATCAAGCTACCACTGACTTTCTTCACAGAATTGGAAAAATCTACTTTAAATTTCATATGGAACCAAAAAAGAACCCACATAGCCAAGAAAATCCCAAGCAAAAAGAACAAAGCTGGAGGCATCACACTACCTGACTTCAAACTATAGTACAAGGCTACAGTAACCAAAACAGCATGGTACTGGTACCAAAACAGATATATAGACCAATGGAACAGAACAGAGGCCTCAGAAATAACACTGCACATCTACAACCATCCAATCTTTGACAAACGTGACACAAACAAGCGATGGGGAAAGGATTCCCTATTTAATAAATGGTGCTGGGAAAACTGGCTAGCCATATGTAAAGCTGAAACTGGATCCCTTCCTTACACCTTATACAAAAATTAACTCAAGATGGATTAAAGACTTAAATTTAAGACCTAAAACCATAAAAACCCTAGGAGAAAACATAGGCAATACCATTCAAGACATAGGCATGGGCAAAAACTTCATGACTAAAACACCAAAAGCAATGGCAACAAAAGCCAAAATTGACAAATGGAATCTAATTAAACTAAAGAGCTTCTGCACAGCAAAAGAAACTATCATCATAGTGAACAGGCAACCTACAGAATGGGAGAAAATTTTTGCAATCTATCTATAAACAAAGGGCTAATATCCAAAATCTACACAGATCTTAAACAAATTTATAAGAAAAAACAACCCCATCAAAAAGTGGGCGAAGGATATGAACAGGCACTTCTCAAAAGAAGACATTTATGCAGCCAACAGACATATGAAAAAATGCTCATCATCACTGGTCATTAGAGAAATGCAAATCAAACCCACAATGAGATACTATCTCATGCCAGTTAGAATGGTAATCATTAAAAAGTCAGGAAACAACAGATGCTGGAGAGGATGTGGAGAAATAGGAACACTTTTACACTGTTGGTGGGAGTGTAAATTAGTTCAACCATTGTGGAAGACAGTGTGGTGATTCCTCAAGGATCTAGAACTAGAAATACCATTTGACCCAGAAATCTCATTACTGGGTATATACCCAAAGGATTATAAATCATGCTACTATAAAGACACATGCACACATAGGTTTATTGAAGTACTATTCACAATAGCAAAGACTTGGAACTAACCCAAATGTCCATCAATAACAGACTGGATAAAGAAAATGTGGCACATATACATCATGGAATACTATGCAGCCATAAAAAAGGATGAGTTCATGTCCTTCACAGGGACATGATGAAGTTGGAAACCATCATTCTCAGCAAATATCACAAGGACAGAAAACCAAACACCACATGTTCTCACTCATAAATGGGAGTTGAACAATGAGAACACATGGACACAGGGAGTGGAACATCACACACTGGGGGCCTGTTGGGCGGTGAGGGGCTGGGGGAGGGATAGTGTTAGTAGAAATACCTAATGTAAATGACGAGTTGATGGGTGCAGCAAACCAACATGGCACATGTACACCTATGTAACAAATCTGCACTTTGTGCACATGTGCCCTAGAACTTAAAGTATAATAATTTAAAAAAACATAAATATCTTTCTTTCTTTCTGTTTTTTGAGATGGAGTTTCGCTCTTGTTGCCCAGGCTGGAGTGCAGTGGCATGATCTCAGCTCACCACAACCTCTGCCTCCTGGGTTCAAGAGATTCTCCCGCCTCAGCCTCTTGAGTAGCTGGGATTACAGGTGTGTGCTGCTACATCTGGCTAATTTTTGTATTTTTAGTAGAGACGGGGTTTCCCCTTGTTGGCCAGGCTGGTGTTGAACTCCTTACCTCAGGTGATCTGCCCACCTTGGCCTCCCAAAGTGCTGGGATTACAGGCGTGAGCCACCTTGCCCAGCCTTAAATATCTCTTTCTATATATTTCTCCATGCAAGGTTAGTTAAATTAAAATTGCAATTTCTTGTTTACCTGAAATGGCTGAGGATTACTTGTTTTTGTTCATTGAATATCTCATTGATATAAGAATTACAATCAATCAACTCACAGACTGCTACTTTTCTTAAGTGTATATTTGCACATCACAGTTATAGCAAATGAAAATTTAATTTGATAATTTGGAAAACAACTTGAGCCCTCTTATTCTTCACAATATTCATCTTAAACATGAAACGTTATTTACTTCAGGTACAATGGCAGATTGTTGAATTAACAACATAAGTAAATAAAGTAAATAATGAAAAGTAAGTTTTTAATTTTTTTTCATGCCACACTTTCTGGTACAGAAAGTCCTCTTCCTTGGCCACCTCACTAAACTGATCTCTCGCCATTAAACTCTTGTGAGGTGACATCACAACCACTGTGTATGATTCAACACCTCATTCTTTGGATATATTAAAGCTCAGATTAGAAATGCAATGCCTTTGTTTCTGCAAAGTTTGAATATTGACTATTGCAATATATAGCACAAGAGAGTGGTTATGTTAAACTAGAATAAGAAACATGACAATATTTAGAAAATTTAACCTTCCAAGTGTTTTTTTTTTTGGTAAGTGTGTAGCATTATACTTCTGAAATTATTAAAGTTTAAACCTATACAAAGGGCCGGGCACGGTGGCTCACGCCTGTAATCCCAGCACTTTGGGAGGCCGAGGCGGGTGGATCACCTGAGGTCATCAGTTTGAAACCAGCCTGGCCAACGTGGTGAAACCTCGTCTCTACTAAAAATACAAAAATTAGCCAGGTATGGTGGTGGGCGCCTGTAATCCCAGCTACTCAGGAGGCTGAGGCAGGAGAATCACTTGAACCTGGGAGTGGAGGTTGCAGTGTGCAGAGATTGCACCATTGCACTCCAGCCTGGGTGACAAGAGCGAAACTGCCTCTTAAAACGACAACAACAACAACAAGAAAAAATGCAAAAACAAACAGAAAAACTATACAAAGACCTTTGGGACTTTCATACCAGATAATAATGTTGTATGCTTCAA
Organism: Hylobates moloch; assembly: GCF_009828535.3. Lineage (NCBI taxonomy): Eukaryota > Metazoa > Chordata > Mammalia > Primates > Hylobatidae > Hylobates > Hylobates moloch. The sequence continues at coordinate 104,406,989 of NW_026652278.1, read as the reverse complement.
TTAAGTCTTGCATGATACCCAAATTTGGTCAATTAACAAAATTACCTGAAAGGTTTACTAAACACAAATTTCTGGGCTTCCCACAATTTCTTCCTCATCTCCACCAGAAATTCTGAGTCTGTCAGTCTTGATGGAACCTACAGCCTATCTGTATATATTTCTATCTCTATCTGTACCTGGAGATATCTCCATGTGATTTTGATGATGAACCAGATATGGTAACTCCTGACCTAGAAGAGCATTTCTGGAAGTGTGCATGAAAGAACATTAGTCTCCCAAAGAGCTTTGCAGTGAATGGAGTCTGTAGTGAGATAAGATCAAGAAATGCTGTATCCAACACATCTGGAATATTCACAGTGCGGACTAACATAGCGTAGGCTCTGACAAGTCCTGTAGTTGATGAAACACAAGCTTTTGCTTAACCCATAGTTTATAAAACTATTTGAACAAGGAATCCCATTTTCCCCCACAGCAGCTGTTAACCCTCCTTGAAATGGAGGAGCTGGCATGCTGCTTTCCAAACTTTGGTTGTTAGGCAACTTACATTCATCAGGCTGTTCTCAAATAAAAGATAAAAGCTATTCTTTATAGAAAACAGAAGTTTTTGAAATATTTTAATTCTTCATCCAAGCCCAAGTTTATTTGTATACTCTCTAAGGTAAAGTTCAATCATTATTATTTTCTTAAAGATTTTCAGAGAATTTTTATACTTAAAAAAAGGTAAGAATATTGCACAATAGTGATCAAAATATATTTGTAATGCTCTATCTAGGGAATTGACATTTTATTAAGATTTTGGGGGTGTGATCCTTTCCTAGTATTTCCACTATTGGACTTACTATGAGCTCTGTAGCCTTACTCATTGTAATTTTGTTGGCTAACAGCACACAGAGCCTTATTTTAAAGGCTGTTTTATTTTTGTCGGCTATTACAATAGCTTGTCTGCTGGTTGCCACAAGTGTGGCAAGATGAATCCTAGGAGTATGATCCAAACCCTTCCCTGTCACTATCCTTACATTTCAAAGAAAACTGTTTTTTTTCCCTATAAAAAATGTTTCCAGTTTATCTAAAATCTACTACTTTCACAACAAAGAGTACAGAGATAACAAGAAGGCAATACTTAATTATTTTGGTTATTTCCTAAAGGTAGCACTCTTTCTCTCTTTGTGTTTTCCTTCCCTTGCCCCTTGGTTTTCCTTTTTGATCTTTAGCCTCGTTTCCTTTTTGGTCTTACCTACCATCATTGTTCCTCCAAAGCCACTTTCTTGTTTTGTTTGTTTATTTACTCTTATTTCCATTTCCATTTTATATTCCCCCTTTTTTATGGGCAATCATTCTAATATATTTAATGTGTATCCTTCTGAACATATGTATTCTTTTAAATGTATTTTGTTGTTAATGTGTATATTTTAAAAAATTTACGTAAGTGGCATTGTGCTATAGTCATTCTTCTTTACAGATGTTTTTCAGCACTCTATTTCGTGTGTCTCTTTTAGCTGCTGCATAGAGCTTCATAATGATCACTATATCGTATGTGTTCACTCCCCCAAGGAAAGACCTCCTCTCCCCATCATCATCAGCAACACCATAATGAACATCCTCCTCATGCTTTCCCACCTATATAACTGTTGGAATTTCGGTGTGACATATACCCAGGAAAATACGTAACTCCATTGGATACTGCCAGCGCACTCTTCTCCAGGCTGGCTAATGGTCTCCCATCAGTAGTGCCCACCATGCATACCCTATATCATCATATTCCCATCAACATTTGGCTTTTTATTGCTTTAAGGCTTTTGCTAGTCTATATTGACTGAAACTTCACTGTGGTTTTAATTTGCACTTCTGATTAATAATGAACTTGAACATCTCTTCATTTTTTTATTAGCCTTTTGGGTTTCCTCTTCTCTAAATTGCCCATGCACTGATAGCTCTTTATTATTTTTCTATGAGGTGCAGTTGATTAAATTTGAAGACTTATCTGTGGCAAAAATTAATTTCTTTATGTTGTTTATTTTTTCAGATTGTTGATCTTATCACTGCATTTTGCCCATTTTTATGTCAGTTTATTTTTTTGTTGCAAAATCAAATTTTTTTGCCTTAAATCTTAAGATGCCTATTTTTGTTGTCTCTTTATCTATAAATGATAATAATGCAGATCTTTCCTTTTTCCCTAGTCCTTAATGAAAATATCTATAGTACAACAAAAATTCTCTGTAGACAGAGCAATAAAAGTGAAAATGTCATTGGAGATATGTTGTAGAGATCTTACGCTGTCTTTACTCTCTGCCAATCGATGGTATTAATACTAACATGTTTGTCCTAAAAGGAAAATAATGTAATAGAAAACCAAGGCAAGTTTTGCCTGCTCCCGCAGTGTCCATAGTGGGCATTCCATATGCACTTGTTGAAACAGAGACGCTATAATAATTCTTTCCCTAGAAAGGTTCAGAAAGAAGAGTTGATATTCTCCCCTCTAAGGATAACTCTCCCACCTCTCCTAAGTCATTGTGATTTGTGACTGAGGAAGGCTCACAGAAATGGGATTCAAAGATGGAGAAGAAAGAGAATGAATAATACCAGGAGCCAGCCCGCTGTGATCACATGTCTGCTTTTCTCATGTGGCAGTGCTGAAGGGAAGCATGTTCAGAGGGATTCTTCAACACTGAATCTTTCACTTCACACATGTTATTAAATTTTTGTCAAGACAGCATTTCGCATAAAGTCTGTCTGGTTAGACCACACATCTAACACAGAACAACTCTCAACAATCTTTAGCATTTGAGCGTCTGTGAGGATTTCTGGAGCTCATGGTATTAGCACTAATTGTTTTGTTGTTTGTTTGCTCTTAATTGTGTGAAGGATTAAGTATACAGGCTTCTATTATTCAAGGTGTTTATATATAATTGTTAGGGAAATTGAGATGCAGAAAGATGAAGTATTTGGCAAGATTGCAAGGTGTTCATCACAAACATATCAAAGAGTAAAGGCCACAATTCCTGAACCTTACCTCTTGTTCTATTAACTAGAGGCTGCTTTCTCAGTAAGGACGAGAAGTCAGCAAGACTTGGACATATTATTAAAGTATTGAACTCGAAGCCAGATGGAAGGTTATGAAGGTGACATTTTCATATTTGTTAATCTTCTTTGGCTTCTTTGAATTTCCATAGTTGACTCTACAAAAACACTTGCTACCACATAAAGGATCATTACCTTACACTTACTGCTCATAGTTTTTGTTCTGAAATTTTCTCCTTTACCAATTTTTAAAGTCTGATTTTCTCCTGATCCTCCTGACCACTAATTCTGTTGCTTTTTCTCATTTTCTGCCTCAGCTTCTGTTTGGGTCCAGTTTTCAATATTTCTCTTGCTTTTCTGTGCTCTATCCCACTGTGTAGCATTACATTTAATAAAACTAAGATATTAAATACTAGTTAAATTTGACTCAGAAGATTCTTTTGACCCTGAAAACACCAGCAAGGGAAATGATCCACAGGTATTGTCCTAGATATTCAGAAGAAATCAGATAATTTTAAAATTTCAATTAAATGTCTAAAAGGCTGACAACAAATGTGAGTAGACACCTCAAAAAGGTATCATTAGTTATAGGAAAATACAGAATTAAAACCACAATGAGAAACCATTTTATACCTATTATAGAATGGCTAAATAAAAGGACAGACAATACCAAGTGTTGATGAGGATGAAAGCAAATAGAACTTTCATACATTGCTGGTGAAAGAATAACACAATACAATCACTTGGAAAACAGTTTGAAAGTTTCATATCAAGTTTAATATATAATTACTACAAGACCCATAATTCTACTCCTAGTTATTTACCCAAAGCAAAAAGAAAACATATGATCACACAAAGATCTGTACAGGAATCTTTATAATAGCCTAAAACTTTACTCATAAGATTAAAAGCTGAAATTTACTCAGCTTTATTTATAATTTAAAACTAGAAGCGGCCCAGATGTTATTAACAGGAGAATGAATAAACACATTCTGGTTTATCCATATAATAAAATATTGCTTGGCAAAAAAAAATGAACAGACTTACTAATACAATACGAATGAATCTAAAAAACATTATCCTGAACAAAAGAAACCAGACACAAAAAAGTATATACTGTATAATTCAATTTATGTGAAACTGTAGAACAAACTACTCCATGGTGATAGGAAGTAGAGCAATGATGGGAGGGGACCAGTTGCAGGGGAATTCTCTACCAAGGGTATCACAAAACTTTTGGGGCGAAATGGCAATATTGATATTTCGACTGTGGTGGTGGTTACACGGGTGCACATGCTTGCCAAAACTGATTCAAGTTTAGATTTTAAATGGGCATATTTTATGGCATGTAAATTTTATCTCATAAAGTTATATCCTATCTTATATCTCATAAAAAATCAAATAAACCCAATGGCAAAAGGGAAAAGAAAAACCCTTAATTAAGGGTTTGTAGGGATTTGGTGTTGCTTACAAAAGATGTCATATGAAAATGTGCAGTAAATTCGGCTGTTTTGTGACCAAAGTATGTTGTCTTTGAAAAGTGGAATCCATGTGATGCATTATATGTCATTTTGTATTAGAAATTATTCAAGGCACTCTGTGAGCATAGTCTCATTTCATGTTCAAAACACTCCTGTGAAGTGAATATTATTAGCCTTATTTTACAGATGGTACATTTAAAGGTAAACAGATATTTTGAGGGGGACTTATTAAATGTAGAATATAATTAGGACATAGACAGCACATTATGTGATATTATGTCCATATATTAACTAGTACATTCTCTTATTTTTCCTGTAAGCAGAAAAAAGTTGATGAATCAGATGGAACAAACCATTTATATTCTTCAGCAATATGATTTATATCTGATTATAAGAGTAACAATATTAAAAATATTTAAAACACTTATTATAGTTTGACATTTTTTACAGAGAATTTAGTACATTCATTATATTTTATAATATTAACAAAAGTGGACAAATATACAATAAATGGAACCTCAGGGTTATAGTAGTAATTCAAAAGTTAATTGAAAACAATTTAAGGATATCATACCATTTAGATAAAAGGTAAAATTCTATAAAATTGTTTCTTTTGTATCAGACCCATGAAAGACTTAAGATTTCTTAACCCAGAAATGTCATCTTCTCATCATCGATTTCTCTGCGTTCTTGACAGTAACTGCTGAACAGATTTTTTAAATAACTTTTCTATTTCTTGAATTCTTATTACAAAGAATTGTTCATTTAGAAAGAAGTTTAATATAACAAGGATCAAATTAATAGGTAATACAGGGGCAGTAAATTTGCATAGAACCCCAATATTGCAGTATTTTGAATGCTATTCCTTACTCTCAGGGCAGCTGATATGGGAAATGTCTTTGATCCAATTTCCCATGTGGAGTCTTTGGAATCTTTGGGTTCAGTGTTCTTCTCTGGGCTATATACCTCATGGTCAGGCCCTTGGGGAATCACTCAAAACTGTACTGTCATGAGATAACTCTTAGTTTTTTGCTTAGCTCCTGCATTACTCTACTATTTACTTATCACCTCAAACAAGGGACAGAAGAATGCTAACCTTTCTACAACTTTTAATATGCAATTCCTTTGCAATTCACAGTCTCAATTTCTCTGTCCCTTTATTAGAAAGTGTTGAGCTCACCTTCAGTTTATGTGCCCTTAAAAAGATCTCCCACCCACTCACATACAGATTCTTACTCTCTTATTTTTTACCTTCCCATAATCTGAATAATAAAAGTATAATTTGGTCCAGTGACTTGACAGCTAAGTGAGAGACATAGTTTGAAATAGGTATGCATAAAAAGCAGTTCTCATTTTAGTTTAAGGTTAAGAAATAATCATTTCTAACTTTTTCTTGCCTATAAGTCTCCATTCATAATGGTAGTAGAATGCAAAAGGACAAGATGAAAATGAAATATTTTATGAAATATGAGCTAATGATTTGGGCATTCTCTTAAAAAGATGAGCTATGTGTGGATGTTCCATAGCTACCAAGAAAGAGCCCAGCTCATATATCACTGCCACTTAGCTGCTATGTCCAGAGATCAGTGTGCCAGCTGCTTTACTGGGTGGATGAGATGATAGAGCTGCCCTCTCAATCAGAGGAAACAAGACATAGACAGCATTCTAGAGATGTTTGTTTCCAGTTACTGTTTCTTTGTGGAGGATAAGACTCATTAGATGAGAAACATGAATTTCTTATTTTTATAGTGTGAATCCTTGCTTATCAATTTGTACCTCCTGAGTGAATTGAATTTACTGTGCTGAGAAAACATAGATTGCAAGAGTTTTTTGTTTGTTTGTGTGTTTGTTTTAGCCAGGTTTATCAGAGCTAAAATAATAATGCATCTCATGGTTAACCATTTCCTGTCTTTCAGATCATGTTCAGCTCGGAACAAACTGCAGTAATGTGCTTGATTAGTCATTCCTGCAGGTAAGCAGGATCCAAACACCAGAATTTCAGGCATCCTGTAATTTAGAGTTTCCTATAGGTGCTTTTATCCCCTGTATTCTGACTAATTACCTAGTTTTGATGTTTGACGATCTCCTTTGTGGTCAATGGGACCTATATTTTGGCAGATAGAGCTAAAACCATGCCACAAAAAATATGTATGTTTCAGCACCTAACAATCCTATAGTGACAAACCAATTAATTTCTCTGCTTATAGCTTGTGACTTCCAAGTGGAGAGTCAAAAAAAATAAAATCTTTTCTTTTCTTTTTCTTTCTTTCTTTTTTTTTTTTTTTGAGTCACTCTTTTTCTCCAGTCTGGAGTGTAATGGTGTGATCTCAGCTCACTGAAACCTCCACCTCCCATGTTCAAGCAATTCTCTTGCCACAGCCTCCCGAGTAGCTGAGATTACAGGCGCATGCCACCACACCTGGCTAATTTTTGTATTTTTAGTAGAGACAGGGTTTTGTCATGTTAGCCAGGCCATGGCTGACCTCAAGTGATCTGCCCGCCTCCACCTCCCAAAGTGCTGGGATCATAGGCGTGAGCCACCAAGCTCGGCCAAAAAATAAAATCTTTAATAAAACTACCAAAAAGTTTATGACCATACTATTTGGGACAAAATATGTAATGATGGCTACATTAATGTGTATTCATGTGAACAATGACTGGAAAGTTAAAGCAAAAATGAAAAATGTTTCATTAAGATGGTGAGATGGTAATGATTAAAGAATTTAAAACTTTATTGCTATATCTTTTTTTCCCATAGAGATAGTAACCTGTAAAGCCAGATTTGCAGTGACAGCACTTTTATTTTCAGAAGTTACAATTTGATTTGATACTTGTTAACCACAATAAACAGACAAGCATTTGGTTTTATAACTGTTAATTGTTTGGCCATAGAACACTAAAGTCATGGTAACTGGTATTTGTGTCACTGTAGCTTGTATTTGTGTTGCTATTTCAATGTTTTAGTAAAATTACTAGAAATTTTCTGTTTACTTCAATAGCTAAATATTTTCAAGGGACTCCAATCTTCCTCATGTAACAGACTAGTTTCTATATCTGTGTATCTTTATGTTTTTTGATGGCTATATTTGTGTTTTTCTATTTTAAAAAGTCAATGGTTTAAAAAAGGGAACTATACAAGATAGGTAAGAAACACATATTATGTATTTCTCCCTAATAGAAAGAATGTACAGTTTTTACTTTGCTTTGCATGTTCTCTGTCCTAAGATCAAGTTCTAATTTCAGTTTCTCAAATTGTTAGTCTATGACAAAATAAATTGTAGGTGACAGATTCACATATCACTTACACTCCTAATTCACCGATGAAGACCTAATATAATTGCAGACATTTAAGAGCTGTTTTGAGAAGGTAGGGAGGAGGGATGCTATTCATTAATGTTTCCATGTTATCATCTCAATCAGGAAGGAAAACTTTTGATCCAAAAGTGATCTTGAAAACAAGGCCCAGCCTCTTCCATGGCTTTAGGAGAGTCCAGTCTTACTAAAGTCAAAAGCGGGGTTTGCTGCTGTAACCTGTGAAGGCAGTAGGAGCAAAGGGCCTAGATCTAATTGGTATTTATTGCTCTCATTGTTTTGGATTCCAGACCTTTGATAAACCTTTCCCAGTGAAGCAAACCCATGGTTAACTCTGCAGCAGTGAGGAAGCTATAGAAGCAGGACTGCAATTAACCTTCACTGGGAAAACAAAACATAAAAAAACTAAAAGGAAGGCTTGGTTTTTGCAGATGCAATTTTAAATGACAGGTCGCAGGTGAAAACATTACCCTTAAAATGAGAACATATTTTGTATTCGTACACAATAACCAGGGAAAAGACATTATCAAAAAAGGGGTAATTATTTATACTGAAGAAAAAAGGTAGAATGTAAAAGACAAAATAGTTATAATTAAAAAGTAGATTGCTCTAATACTGCCATTCAAATATATGTTGTCAGGTGGATTTTATTTGGGTGACAATACTTAAAGAGTACCAAAAACCTAACCCTTTCCTCAAAGCTTTTTTTGTGTTGTTATCTTTTAGAAGTACTGTTAAATAATGGGAAATACTCTGTCTTAAGAAGCAGCAAGTTCTATGTAATTGTCAGTTGGCAAGACACTTGCTCTAAGCCTCAATTTCAGTATCTGAAAAGTTCAGAGACATCTTAATAGTCTGCCAGCTGAGAGGTGTGTCGCATTATATAGTGACACCATGTGGGGCTGTAAGCTCTACAACGTGAATGCTTTTTAGCAGAGTGTCTTTAGTAACCTCCCTTAAGAGACCCTGCTTAACATGTTAGTCATAACAGATGGCTGAAGAAAGTTCACTAGAGGATGATTAAGGGAAATAAAAGACAAGAGAGAAGAATCAAGCTCTTAACTTAGAAAAAACAGTATTTGGAGGTGGGGTTGATGTGACTTGGACAAGGTGGTTGTATTAGGGAGTCCAGGTTAAAGTAAAGAATGGAGGAAGGAAAAAATCAGAAAAGGAGCAAAGGTAAGAAGAGGGTTACACATGAATTAGGGAGGTATATTTAAGAGGTGGGATGAGGTATCAGTATTGATGAGTCAGCTCTGTTGGTAGGAGTGGGATTGGCCAAGCCTCCCTCCCATCTCTTACTTGAGCAGTTACCAGTATCTGTGAGTTATTGTGCATAGGGCTTGTGGCCTGACTAGTTCCGATAAATATAGAGGTTTATAAATTTGGAAGGCAGATCTATCTTCCCATCTTTGTTCCAAAGCATTTTCCTTTCTCAGAAGTTATGCTTTGAATTTAGTGGCTGCTATGAAGGTTGAACTCTCAAGGGAACCAAGGCAATGTTGTATGTGGGACATGGTTGAAAGCTGGGCCAAGGCCCAGAAATTCTGATACTGTGAATGTCTCAGTGCCTGCCTAGAACCTCTGGGACTTGCTGGTATTGAAGGCTCTCAGCTGGAATATATTCTGCACATAACCATTTTTCAATGTGTCTGTTTCCATCAAATTACTTGTCAGGTTGGGAATATTCTGTTATTAGCCTATCCCCTGGTGTTGTAGTATTTATTCTACTTTTCTAAACCTGAAGCTATTAATGAAACAGTATATGGAGTGAAGCTTTGCTTCTATCTTCTCCCTTAAGTCAAGCCATGTTTTTTTAAGCTTCAGAAGTTCTTGGAAACTTTATCTTGGGACATTCGTTACTTGAAATTGATTTTCTATACAAGGAAAGTCCTCCTGGATCCGACCTCTATCTGTTTTTTTGTCTCATTTTTACATATATACAGCTGTTGCCAGGTGGTGAAGAAGACAGACAATGAGCTTTTGCTGGAGGTAATTCAAAGCATCAGTTTTCCCAACTTTTATTTCTGAACTATGTTGACATTCTTGGTGGCCACTAAGGGGAGCCACATACCCATATTCTCTCAGCCTTAACAGAATCCTTTTATAAGAAAGGTGAGATCATATTCAGCTTGTGGCCAATTCAAAAAGTAAATTGCCAAATGCCCTTGGAAATAAAGCAGCAATTTAAATTGACAAATTCATGGGTTTAAAATTTAAGCAATACTTTTATTCAACTTTTCTTGCTTCTTTCTTCAGAGGATGTGGAAACTCATGCAACAAGACTGCATCTGTCTTTAAGGAGAAATGCGTACTTGGAAAGCAGCGTTCTAATTTCTTTCTTTTTTGCATGTACCTCTGAGGATAGTAGCTGTGAGACAGTTAACACTCCAAACATATTGGTCTTGTTTAAGTCATACGTACATGTTGTAGACATTAGAGCACCCATATTCTCTGGGAAGATTAGACAAACAGCATTAAAAGACATATTTTAAATTTCATTGTCTTTGTTTTGCACCTCTTGGCTGTCTCCAGATTGAATTTATTTTTAGCTCCATCATCTAAAAACAATCTTAAGTCATAGAGTCAAGAGAGTATCAATACCGTGGGAAGCAGAAAGATGAGTAGTGGAGAGAAATATCCCAGTCGCTGCTACTCACATCAGTTTATAACACTGGTTATTCTGTGTACTGTTTCAACACAGTGATAAAAAAACTGAGAGAGAGAGAGAGTGATGAGATGAGATAAAGAATGGCATACCACCTCAGGAACTGAGACTTATTTTAAGAGTCTTCTTTTGAAGAATAGGGTCAAATCTATATTTAGAAATATTAGATGTGGGATTTAAGGAGGTTGTAAACCCAGTGACTTCAGACTTTGATTAGTGTGATGCAAACAGAAGGTGAGGACCTCTGAGACCCTTTTGTGTGATTTGCCTTGGGGAGAAACCCTCGTTTGATGAGACTGTGGTAGTGGTCTCTTCATTTTCCCACAATGCACTTTACTGAATTTCTTAATCTTGTTCCTGTTTCCATTTAATTGTGTTATGATCAAGTATCTCTTTGGGGAATAATAATAAAAAATGCTAGAATTTTAATCAGATTAATGCTGTACTAGATTTATGTAAACTGTGTACATTATATTTGAAGAAATAGAATCTTTTTAAAGCAAAAGAAAACCCAAATTGAACAGTATTGTAATTCTATGATCTAAAATTGTATCTCAGTCAAACCCTTTTCTTTTTCTTGGTAATAAAAAAAATCATATCCATAATGTTTGCAACAAGATTTAATTTTGTAAGTCAATTTTAATTAAATAAGTGATTGGCAAGTTGTTTATCATAATTATCAATATATTATTTTTTTCCTGCAAATCCCCTGAGTTCTAGGGAAAAAAAGCATATTATTTTTGTGAAGAAAGAAACAGGGGTGGTGAATCATTTTGGGGAAGTAGTTTTGGAGAAAACTGGCATTTATTGAAAGTTTGCCGCGTCCCAAGCACTTTATATGCATGCGTTTATTTATTCTTCCCAATAACACAATGAAAATTACATTTTACAGATTAGGAAACTCAAGTGCAGATGTTAAATAATACACACAAGCTTGTGCAGTGTCAGAGATACAGTTAAAATAGGTCTCTGTTCTACCAATATCTATTAAGAAAAAAATATTTTTAATTTGTACCTTTTAATTTAAAGTTTTATAGTTAATTTATATAATTTTTTATTAATTTAGAGTGATATGTTAAACAGTCTAAAACAAATCCATATTTTCTACGTGTGTCAACTTACATAGGGAAGCTTGCCCTGCTATTCTTCAAAGGCTGTGCAGATTAACTGTTTAACTATCTTCCTTTTCCCAGAGTTCAGCCTTTTAGGTTTATTAAAATTCTCACCACGAAGAAATAAGTGCAGGTGTCTTTTCCAGGTGTCTGGTACTACCTTACTGAGTTTCATGTGTATAATTAAATTTCATTCTCATAACCTTCTTCTTCCAGTTTCAGTGTTGGGTACTATTATGATTTAGAGGTGATGGAAATCATACATGAATATCAGAGAAAGAATTAGAGAAAAGTATAATTTTTATTTCTTAAAGAGCTCAAATATTCCATTGAAGGAGGTATTTGCTAGACAATAGGGAGAAGGTCATGGTGGAGAAGGTAGATAGGACAATAAAATCTGTTTTCATTTCGGGTATGGGAGAACTATTCATAGAAGCCAGAATACTATAGCAAATGAAATATTCTTCTTTTATTCTCTTAATGTGTTTCTTGGGTCAGCATCTTACCGTTGTTTAACAAAAAGCTGTATTTTAACAAATGATAGCTTAGCAATAAGTAGAAGTAAGAGATATTTTATTAAGCAATACACATAATTATAGTTAAGAGAAATAATTTTAAATGACAACAAATTTTGTTTCCAATTTGGCTGGATCAGTGTCACAGTCTGCTCAATGAAATAGCCAATATGCCAACCATGTATAAAGATAAATTTTAAATTAGACACAAGAAGAGATTCAAAAGGACCTAGATAAATTTTTCCCATGAGCATATTATTTTCCATGTCCTCCTTTCACTGTTCTAGGAACAAAATTGTCTTGAATAATTTAATCTGGCTTCCAAAGGTCAATTATTTGCAGCCAACAGTCTAGCCTCTGAGACAGTCTACATTATTTTTTTTTAATCAGAGAAGAATTAGAAAACATATTTTCATAATGTTTGTAAATTTACTTCTATTTTACTCAACAGTCAAGACAGTCCTTATTTGTCTCTAATGTTTTATGTAAAAGAAAACTCAAAATTTCCTTTGTCTCTCTTGGCACACATTTACTTAAAAAAAAAACTATTTGAAAATAAGTTGTAGACATCATGACACTTGACTTCTGGATCTTTCATCATGTACCTTCTAAGAACAAAGGGCTTTTTCATACATAACCACAAAATCATTATCACACTTAAGGAAATGTACAGCCATTCAGCAATTTATTTACTATCCAGTTCATTTTAAAATTTCTCCAATTTTTCCGAAAAGAGTTTCATGATGGTCTTGGGGATTCTTTTCAATAGCTTTGCAGAGCACTTCTCAGCAAGTCTAAGTTAGCTCCATGGAATAAGAGGCTAATACCAGCCACTGGACTCTGGAGGTTTCATATTTCGACTGAGACCATTTCTCAACCTGTGTGCTTCCAGTGTTGCGTGGCTGCATAGATTATCCCTGCCCGGACCACATCCTATAAATGTATAGAGCTTTATCAATGAGAAAGGGACTCTCTCTACTGGAACATTAGCCAGGCACTCAGAGGTCATGTATGTCTAGTCTAAATTGTGAGATTATAAGAGTTATGGGGAATGCATGCACTCTGCTTCAAGTCTTTCACTCAATAAACCTTATTTTATATCTTAGTACTATGTGTCTGCGCTCTCTTTGAACTGCATCCTCCAGAAACTTAAATGATTTCTTTTTTTCCTTGTGTGCAATCCAATCAGAGCTCACATATTACATTTATTTTTTATTGCTCTTTAGTCTTATCTAGAACAGTCATTCATTTAAAAAAAATTTTTTTCCATGGCAGAGCATTTTGAAGAGTCTATGACAATTTTCTCTCAGAATTTCACATATTCTAGATTTTTCTGATTACTTCCTCATGACATTATTTAACTTATTCTTCCATCTCCTATATGTCCTGTAAATTGAATGTTTGTTGAAAAACCTGGTAAGATTAAATTTAAACATTTATGACAAAAAGACTTTACGGATGATGTATACTTTGTATTACATTATATCAGGGAGCATATAATATAAAGTTATCCAACTATTAGTGATTGGCTGAGTGCTAATCATCAGAATTGCTGTTGAAAAAGGCAAACATTTTTGCTATTGTTAATTAATATTCAATGTTAGATGATATTTTGGCACTATATGACTATCCTGCTACACAACTACATTTGACCCAATGGTTTTAACTCCTTGTAGTAATCCTTGTCTGAATCCTTTATTACATTTGGGGGTTGTAAAATGATGATTCTCTAATTCTATCATTTCTTCTACATTTATTAGCTGGAATTCTTTTATAAATAAGACTGTAATTCTCTGCTTCCCACTTTTTAAAATCACTATGGACTCATGGATTTTTAAAATCTATTATATCATAATAAATTATTATATTTATTCTTATGGATGGTCAAATTTCCCTAAATGGTCAACTCAATTGGAGCCCATTCAAGCTGTTCCTTTGATCTTTGACATGATCCATGTGATAGGCAGCCTCTAGAATGGTTTTGGATAATCCCTGCTTCTTGGTATTCATGACCTTACATAATTTCTCTCCTTGAGAGTGGGCTGGACCTAGTGATTCACTTCTATCAAAAGAAGACAGGGCAAAAGTGAATAGTATGTAATGTCTGATGTTAGGTCATAAAAAGCCTGTGGCTTCTGTCTTGCTTAGCTTCTCTTACTCTCTTGCTTGCTCTCCATAATGAAAGTGAGGTGCCATATTGTAAGCTTCCCTATGAGGAAGTCCATGTGGCTGGAAGACAAAAGAGGCCTTTGATCAATAGCTGGTAAGTAACTTAAATTTTCAGTCCAACAGCCACGAGGAAGCAAATATTGTCCACAGCCGGGAGTGAGCTTATAAGCAGATCCTCTTTCAGTTGAGCCTGCAGAGAGCTGCAGCCTGCCTGACAACTTCATTGCAGTCTTGTTACAGACTGAGTCAGAGGACCCAGCCAGTTAAGCCACTCTCCTATTTCTGATCCACAGAACTGTGAGATAATAAATGTTTATTGTTTTAAGCCCCTAAGTTTGGGAGTAATTTCTTATGTAGCAATAAATCATTAATACAACCTAAATAGTCTTTGGGCACTTCTATTTTTTTCTAGTGCAACAAGATTTCTCAAATTCAGTTTGTATTTTCCCAGACTCACACATGAAATAAATATTTTTTTAAGTTCCTGTGGTTTCTTTCAGTGAAGAACGGTGTTTAGAATACAAGACCTGGGCACAAAATGTGCTCATTGCTACAGAGATATCATCATTTCCATATTCATTAGAAATTAGAGCTAGAAAACACATACAACAAAATTGTGAGCTCACACTGAAATTTCTAACTTATATTTAATATTGCATGGTTCTTCCTGAGTTTATTTTATTGGTATATCTTTTATCTCTTATAGAAAAAAATGTTGGTTCCTTAACAGCAGAGGGTTAACATTACAAAGAAGTGGAGTAGCAGGTATCATAATGTGGGCAATGATGGTACGTTCTCTGGCTTTCTGGAACATCCATCTTCATTTCTACCACTTAAGATTTATTTGTTTGATCCTGAAGGGCTTTTTGAATGTTAGAATTTTCTTACCAAAAAAATTTTTTTTGTATTATTTTCCAACCTAAAAAATGATCCAGAAACAATAGAATAAAAACATTAGGAATAAATATAGAAAAATATAAAAGAAAATAACTCTGAGTGGTGAACTTGTGGGTATGTTTTGTTTATTTTAATAAGAAATAAAGATTGAGTCCCTAATATATGCCATTTACTAAGGCACTGAAGGCTCAAAGTTTCTGGCTGGAAGAATTTATATTTTGGAGAGAGAGTTACATAAACATGCCAATATATTTGGTAGGTGATATCATAAAGAGATACACAGCACTTTCTGAGGTTAAATGTTGCCTAAAAATAGATATTATTTTAGTAATAAAAACATGATAATTCATTTTAAAGGGAACAAAAAATAAATCTGGGGGGTGAGAAGGGCAAGAGGAAATACAAATGGGAGGAAAAAGTTCTTGAATTGGGGAAGATGTCAAAGGCAAGCTAGTTTATTTCACAATTTTTATCCAATTCTTACTAATTTTAACATGAAAATTTTTCATATAAAGCTTTGCCTTTTAACCTGTCTGCTTCAAATTAAACTAGATTTCCATTCTGCATTTTGGTGAATGATAGCATACATTTTTCTGGTCAACTGTAATGTTGTTAAGGAATATGAAGGAAAATATTGAACAATCTATTCATTTTGTGATTTCCTTAGATGGTTAAGTTCTTCCTTTGTTTATATCTCCTTCTAAAAATTATTGTTATTTAAAAATTTTTTTACATGTGTGCTTTAGCTAAGCTTGCAGATGAAGCCTTTTACAAATTTGTACAACTGTAATTTATGATCAAGCTCCTGAGGAGCAGGAGTCAGGGCCTTAGAGCATTAGTCTGTTCAGTATAGTTTATAGAACCCTTTGGGGAGAAGAAAAGGAGAGAAGGAGAGGGCAGGGACACGAAGGAAAGGCAAATCAAGTGGCATTTACATTCTTCATTGTTTTGTTATTGGCACTTTTGTTTAAGCTTATTCATATCAGTTTTCTTTTTTAAAATTTATTTTTCATCATTCATACTGGATGAAGTTATGATAATCCTGATGGAGGCAAAAAAGCATGCTATTAAATTGCTTTGATAGAACATAAATAAAAAGTTGACATTTTAAGTCTGTTTGGTAGTGAACATGCACAATTGCAAAACTTTCATTAGTGTCATAGAAATTAATTCTAGGGAAGTGCAGTATATTTACGCTGGTAGCTCCCCATACTTTGTGGAGTTCTTGCTAGGCAATGGCACATCAGGCTTTGCAGAAGTCAGCCACGTACGACTGGATGAGAGAAAGTCACTGAGGATGGATTCTCATGGGCCATTTACTTCATAAAGGACTTTAATAAAAAAAGTTTAATGAAAAATTTACTAAGCTCTTTCCCTCCGTTTTAGTTCCATTTCTAGCTCAATCACTGGAGCAATGTCACAGCTTTTAGAGAACATACTCCTGATTTGCAAAGCTGAAATGCGAACCAACAATTTCCATCTACTGGTCACTGTAGGCACTACAGACACAAAGAATAATAAGACAAAACCCCTGCTTTCAAGCAATTCTCAGCCTAAGCCCATCTGCGTCATTACCATAGACACAGACATCTGTTGTAGAATGTTTTATAGGGCAGTGTCAACCAGTGCGGGCCATGGGATATCACCGGAAAATATCCATTTAGGAGACTACCTTATGGGCTATTTGGCCTCTTTTGTTCTTTGTAACACTTGAAACAAAATGAATTTATGTACTTACTGTCTTGTCATTGTGTGATAGATAACAGTGAAGTAAAGGCCATGAGGAACTAGCCTAGTTCCAAAGCCTTGTAAACAACAATCAATTTCATGTAGGTGTCCACACAAAGTGGTTGTGAGTCATGGTTAAGTGATTGTGACATGTCTGAAAGGCAAACTTATGTCACAGGAAAGAAGAGCTCTCTGGATAGATGGTTCCCTACAGTTTTGTAAAGACATCTGGAAACTTTGATCTGGGAGACACCACATCACAGAGAAATTGTTATCGTCTGAGAGCACACTGGTGATAAAAACCTTTAAATACATATCTTAACTTAATCTTATATGTGCTCAAATTGCCACCTGTTTTGTTATAATTGGAGTTAATAGCCTGCCAGACACAAGGATAAGTGGATGTTCTAGTAGGAAAATGCATGCTTCCTCTCTGATATTTGATTTTGTTTCCAATATTCACTGAAAGTATTGTGTTAATAAATTTCACTGAGGATTTTTATGTAATTCCATTGTCCTTGCATAGGATTATAGTAATAATGGAGGTCAAAAAGAAGGTATTTGAGAAAGTTGTAAGGAAATGTACTCATTTACTTGACATAGGATACAGCATTCCCCATGGTCTAGCTCCTAAGTCTCCAGGCCAAATTTTTGTTGTGTCCCAATGTACATTTTTATTCATCCAAACCA
The DNA here is from genome assembly GCF_009828535.3 of Hylobates moloch. NCBI lineage: Eukaryota > Metazoa > Chordata > Mammalia > Primates > Hylobatidae > Hylobates > Hylobates moloch. The sequence continues at coordinate 104,389,399 of NW_026652278.1, read as the reverse complement.
ACCAGTTGACACCAGTTCTCTAATGGTCTCATTCCTCCTGATTTCTATACATGCTGTAACCTCACTGCATGTCTCTTGTGTACTTCTTATTAAAGCCTGCAACAGCTAACATAACATTTCCAGAAAGAAAATTATATTACTGTTGGCCAAGTTCATCTCATGAGAGGCCAACATTTCTCTTTTTTTCTCTGGTTCTGTTTCTTTTCTTTTCTGTTCTCTTCTTTGCCTGCACTTCTCTGGACATTTTGGACTTACCTTGCCTGTGATCATTGGGTTCTCTGAGAAGCAAATATAGAGACTGAGTAGGAGTGCAAGAGGGAAGAACGCAGAAATGGGTGGGGAAATCATCAGATTGCAATGCCACCTGATGGAGCCCAGCAAGGAGGTCAGAAGCCATGACTGCTCTCTGGAGGAGTACACATTGGGTGGAAATAGCCGGCTCTGTGTTATCACTGTTCAGTCATTGGCTAGCTCCTGCTCCCAGAAAAGAGTGACTTCTGGAGGTTGTCAGTCTCACACTTCACTCCTTGCAGCTGTGCAGCTTGTCTTTTCTTGAAAAATCTCTCTCTGCCACATCCCGCCCCCAGGATCCAAATTCCATGCCTGAGACGCAGCAGAATCTTCAACACTTTCCATTTCTAGTTCTATCAGGGTGGATCAGGGTGGTATTTCCGCCCTCTATGTATCAGGAAGGGGCCTTAGATTTTCACAGTTCTCAGAGTTGAGATAATAAAAATAAATAATCCCCACTCCAGCTGATTTTAACAACCCCTCATAACATGACTTTGTTTCCCTGTTTTAAAAGCTCTATCTCTTTACTGTGTCTCTTCTGTCTCTAACCTACTTTGAGAAGAAAAGAAAGAGTGAGGGGGGAGAAAAGAAGAATGAGTCAGATCAAATGCTACTTTCTCCTTGGAAATTTTCCCAATCATGCATCCTCCTTCCTCTGGGGTGAATTCACATAAAAAAAAACTTTTATGAAGTTCGGGGTACATGTGCAGGTTTGTTACATAGGTAAACTTGTGTCATGGTGGTTTGTTGTACAGATTATTTCATCACCCAGGTATTCAACCTAGTACCTATTAGTTATTTTTCCTGATCCTCTCCTTCGTCCCACCCTCCACCCTCTGATAGACCCCAGTGGGTATTGTTTCCTTCTATGTGTCCATGTGTTATCATCATTTAGGTCCCGCTTATAAGTAGAACATGTGGAATTTGGATTTTTGTTTTTGTATTAGTTTGCTGAGAATAATAGCCTCCAGCTCCATCCACGTCCCTGCAAAGGACATGATCTCATTCTTTTTTATGGTGGCATAGTATTCCATGGTGTATACATACCACATCAGTTTATCACTGATGGGCATTTAGGTTGATTCCATGTCTTCACTGTTGAATTAACTGTCTTTTGACTGTGCTTCCACCTGAATGTCTCAGTTACAGCATTTAGCAATTTGTATTCCAGTAGTCGACTTTCTTGTCTGTGTCTTCACTAGACTGTATGCTTCTCAGGTGCAGGAAAATTCATTGCCCTTCTGCCTGTCTCTAACAGTTAGTCTTGCAATAGATACTTCAGATTTGAACTCTGTGCTGTGACAGCAGTGCCAGGCTCATTGTGATATAAAGCTATATTTTAAGTGTTTTCAAGAGATATTTCCAAACTATTAAAAAATATAGTCAGTGCTCATAGAGTACTTTTAAAAACTTCTAATAATACATGTGCATTACAAAATTTAGAAAATATTGAGCCATTTTTAGGAGAAAGTACAACTTTTGTAATCATACTACCTAAATATAATTAAGGTAGTTGATTACATTGTTTTATTTTCTTTGTGTTTTTTAGTGTGGTTTAGAATTTGTCTGAGTTGAAATATATGAATACATATACTTTTCCACTTAATGTTATGTTAAAACACTTGCGTGTTAATTTAATCACATGCAAGTTCTTCAAAAATTATTTGTTTAATTATTTTTCTATTATTCAAAGTTAGGTTGTATCCAATATTTGTTTTTATGTATAATATTATGAAATTCTTTCAATATACATCTTTATTCTTATTTCTGCCTATTTCCTTTGGGTTAAATAGCAATACATTTGTTAATTTTTGTTCATGTTGTCTGATTATTTTCCAGAAAGTTTATACCAGTTTATCTTTCCCACCATGTGTGTGTGAGAGACTCTTCTCAATACACTCATGGCAGCACTAAATATTATCTTTTATAAAAGGACAACTTAGAAAACATAGTATTGTCTGTTTTAACTGGTATCTCTATTTATTAATAACTTGAATATTTTATTTCATATCTTATTAACAATTTATATGCCATCTTCTGTGAATTTTCTGTTCATGTCTATTTTCAGTTTAAGTTTTAGTGTCTCCTTTATGAATTTGAGTAAGTTTTTAATATAGAAAATATATTAAATATCAGTCAGCATGGATATAAATAATATTCTCAGTTTGAATTGTCTTACAATTTTCTGCAGAGGCTTTGCTCTTCAGAGATCTTCAAATTCTACATAGGTAAGTTTAGAATTTCCTAATGAGGAATTTCATTTTTTTCCCAGTTTAGAAAGCTCTTATCTATTCTGATAATTCTGAGATCAGTTAGACAGTTGCCAATTTACGTTTGTTTTCTGCTTTTATTTTTAAATTAAATTTATTTTCTTGGATGGCATTTTAAAATTGCAACCCAACTTAATCTGTTCCTCGAAAGTATAATTTCCTCAGAACATTTGGATAATTCATCTGCATGCATTAGTTTGTAATGATTCATTCATGTATATATGTATATATTTTATTTATATATGTATATATTTTATTTATATATTATATATAAATTATATATAATATAATTTAATATTTAATATTTATTTATATTTTTAAATATTATATTTTTTATATATTATATTTAATTATATTTTTTACATTTTATATTTAATTATATTTTTTATATTTTATATTTAATTATATTTTTTATATTTTTAATTATATTTTTTTATATTTTATATTTAATTATTTATTTTTTATATTTTATATTTTATTATATATTTTATATTTATTATATGTTTTTATATGTATATATTATATATTTTATATATTATATATTTAATTATATATTATATTATATATTATATTATTATTTATATATTATTATATATTAAATATTATATATTTATTTATTATTATATTTATATTTTATATTTTATATATACACATATATATACATATATACAAATATATACACATTTATATATAAAATGGTTTCATTTAATTTTTTTGTCTTAAGAGGACTCTATTGTTCTGTTGATTTGTTTGTCCATTCTTGAAACAATATTTACAAACGTTTTATGGGTGTTTGAAAAGAAGACATATTCCCTGTTAGTGGAAGACATACATATATATGCATCTATACATTCAATATTTGTTTCAGGTCAATCCAAACACCTTCAGAAGTCAGGACATTGACATGAAAGTGCTCAACAGCCAGATGTAATTCAGTAAAGAGGGGTGTAAATGAAGTAACAGGAAGAGCACATATTTGGCCTGAAGACACAAATCCAAAAATTTTTAAAAAGTGACTATACGAGCCAGGCACGGTGGCTCATGCCTATAATCCTAGCACTTTGGGAGGCTGAGGTGGGTGGATCACGAGGTCAGGAATTCAAGACCATCCTGACCAACATGGTGAAACCCTGTCTCTTCTAAAAATACAAAAATTAGCCAGGGATGGTGGCGCGTGCCTGTAATCCCAGCTACTCAGGAGGCTGAGGCAGGATAACCGCTTGAACCCAGGAGGTGGAGGTTGCAGTGAGTGGAGATCAAGCCACTGCACTCCAGCCTGGGCAACAGAACAAGATTCCCTCACAAACAAACAAACAGATTATATAGATATACCTCCTCAAGCTTAGCTGTGTTTACTGAGTGAATTTGGCCTGTTACTTCTTCGTTTGCATCCTCCAATATGCCTACTTATATTGGGGGGGGAGTTATTTAAAATAAAATAAAACAATTGTAACTCTTTTAGTTTTCTGAGGGAGGGCAAGAATGATGTTATTCATTTTACTGGGAAAAGAGATTGGTGTAGGAGGAGAAAAGAAAGGCTGAACTTTCAAAGTTTCTATCAGTTCTATGTTCAACTCAAAGTGTTGGGCCATTTGCTTATCAAAACATATTATCCAAGCTTTGGACTCGTAGAGAGCTAATACTGTGCAAATACATAGTGAGGTTTGAGAGCGGCAATTTGAGTGGAGGGAGAGATTAGAGACCTTGTCTTTGTTGAAAAGTAAAATGATGAAAAGTAAAGTTTGCAATAATATGTATTTACGTTTAAATAATATTTTAAAAATAAGTAGCCTGCAATTTGAAGGAAACAATTTTTGAGTTTAAAAAAAAGCCTACGGGACTGTAAATACAAGGAAAGTGAACAAAAAAAGATTAACCAGTTAGTACCAACTTGTGTTTATTGTAGAAAACAAATGTTTGGTTCTTTGCATTACTACAACAGTATATAACATCTTTTGCACAGACTTGGAAGTAAATCAGCTAACATTGGATTTATCATCAAGGAATGATTGCATAAGTGACACATGAGGGATAGCCTAAGACACCAAACCACTTACCATATGCTATGGTTTGAATGATGGTGTCCTTCCCCAAATTGATGTTGAAACTTAATTCCCATGGTAGTATTAAGAGGTGGAACCTGTGGGTTGGTGATTAAGACGTGAGGTCTCTGCCCTCATGAATGTGATTAGGTGTTCTCATAAAAGGGGGTGAGTTTGGCCCTTTTTACCCTTTTGCTGTTGGCCATGTGAGGACCAACAAGGAGTACTTCCCCAGATCCCAAGTATCAGTGCCCTGATCTTGAACTTACATCCTCCAAAACTCTGAGAAGCACATTTCTATCTTTTTATAAATTACCCACTCTCAGGTGTTTTGTTATAGCAGCACACATGAACTAAGACACCACATACTACCATGGGAATTATACAAAGACATGCCAATGAAAGGATCTGGAAGTATTGGCTTGATCTGCCATGCCAGAGAGCTGAGCCCCAGGCTAGGGTGAAGCACTAACAGGTACCCTTGGCAAGGGATTACCTCTTGCAGTGCCTTTCACAGGAGATGTCACCATCAAGAGACTGTCAGGATTAGCTAGAAGAGCAGCATAAGCCAGCGTCAACCCATAGGGAGCCATGTCACATTAGACTTCCCTGAGGGAGCACTGACAGGGGACGGGGAGGAGAGAAGAAAAGAAAAAAGGAAGCAAGTTTTGTTTGAGTTTCTGTTTTGCATAAATCCAAATAAGCTGCGTTTTTAAAGAAGTGGATCTCAACTGTGTGGAATATAAACATGACATTTTTTATGTTTCTCTAATCACTGCTTTTGATATTTATCAAATCCTCTATTTCTTTCTTTTAAGGACCTTGTAGACAGATTTAGGACCTTTGAACAGTCTTAGATTTAAAAACTCAGCGCAATCAAATTTAAAGTCTCCCTTTCATTCTTGATCTAAAGCGTTCCCATATCATGTCATGACTTAATGCCATGTTTCAAGGGTTTTTGAGTGGGGAGATTAACTTGGCCTGTTCTTGTGCTCCCTCACTTTTACCCCTCATCCAGACTCTAACTTCTGTGTTTGGGGACAACAGTAAGAAACAAAGTGCCAGAATGCCAATCTGCTTTACCCAGGGGTAGTTGTGCTTCTTCCTTTGTTGGCTCATGCAGGTTTATGTTGCTCTTCTGCTAATAATCTTGACAGGCTTCTCCTGATGGCATCTTTGCGTGCAGGCATTGAAAGAGTTGTTCTTATGGAAGGTGTATGTGAGTTTTTTGCCTTGTCCTGTGAGAATTTCCTATGGCTCAGTTTTGTTGCAAGGAGCATCTTCTTTGGCACAAGTACTTGTAATTCCTTCTACTCAGCTCCTATCCACAGTGGTGGATCCTACAGCTTCCCCCTGCTGGAGCCCCTTTGCCTGGAGGATAGCCTCTTGGATGAGGAATTGGCAAAAAGGACTCAAGACTGTCTCCTTTTCTGGTGTCCTTGGACCTATAAGAAACTCACACACCCTTACCATTGCAAATGTTAACTTGGCTGCTGCACTGTCTTTCTCTTTCTTAGCCTGCCATCATCTCTCGTTAATTCATAGGGAATGGTCGGCAAGTCCTAGCAGATAGATAATATAGTCTTTCTCCAAATGCAAGGCAGTCACTCATCTTGAAGGCAGTAAGAAATTCTGTTCAGTAATCGTCAAATCCATTCAGTAATCGTCAAATCCTTTCCTGCCACCTTGGCTTAAGGGCTGGGTAGTACCTTTTTCCATGAACACTATAGTCCACACAAGCCCAGTGACTATAGCAACCCTTCCCTCTCTCCCTCCAGTCTTCTCCTTATATAGCTGGTTGGGATGAGCAGGGTTGGGGTCAGGCTGGGCGTTGCTTTTCACTAGATCATGTGAGAGATATTGATCCCTAGTGCCTCACTTTAGAATGTGGTATAATAGGCTGGGCATGGTGGCTCACACCTATAATCCCAGCATTTTGGGAGGCCGAGGTGGGCAGATCACCTGAGGTCAGGAGTTCGAGACCAGCTTGGCCAACATGGTGAAACCCCATCTCTACTAAAAATACAAAAATTAGCTGGGTGTGGTGGCAGGTGCCTGTAATCCCACCTACTTGGGAGGCTGAGGCAGGAGAATTGCTTGAACCTGAGAGGCAGAGGTTACAGTGAGCTGAGATCATGCCATTGCACTCCAGCTCTTGTTGTTGGGCAACAAGACCGAAACTCCATCTCAAAAAAAAAAAAAAAAAAAAAGAAAGAATGTAGTATAATAGTGTTTCTTTGTTCTCAGGATTGAACTCTGGTCAGTTCAGTGTAATTAACAATTTTAAGTTACTAAATTATACAGTTTCATATCCATGTTGCCTCAACTGTTTTAATCAATGTTGTTACATGGACTAGAATAGGCAGAGTGTCATGTTCCTGTGGTCTCTGTGGATCCAAGCGATGGAGTCATCTTTTGCGTAGAGTCCTCTCCCTCTTCTTATCACTGCCTTGGAGGGTTTAGCTGGCTCCTGTGGGAGGAACATGAGTCAACAGACTTGAGTCTTCATTTGCACATTAAACGCAGTTTTCTTAGGATTTAGGCAGTGTTGTGCTTGTAAGCAGGCTCCTCAAACAACTCACTAAAAACCACAAAAAACCCTCAATCCCAGACCAAGCCAAAACAAAAAATCACTGATATTCGGAGTGTTTACCAGCTTCTATGTTGTAAATACTTTCACTATGAGGATTTCAACCTACTGATGTGAAGTTACTGCGTGGAGAGTAGGGAAGAGATCTTATAATCCACTCTTATGAGCAACTATGAGCTGGCTGCAGTGCACTGTTGAGTATATGTTTATTTTGCATGACTCTATGGAGTCTGAGGGAAATTATGGTGATATTATAGCCCCCCAATATGTTTCACCTATGCTACTTGTTGGACTTATCTCTAATATTAAAAAAAAATAAGCAAAATATATTTTCTCAGATGATGCAGAACGGGGTAGACCTGAAAACAGAGACATAGGGAAATGTTAGGACAGAGTTCTTAAGGCAAGCAGGAAACAGGTAACAAGGCAAGAAGCTAGATTTACCAGGAATTTGAGGGAGAAATTTGTTGCAGTGTGGTAGCCAAAGCCTAAAGACTTCTAAAAGCAGTCTGCCTGTGTGTGCTTATAAGCAGTTTGCTTGTCAGGGCTGTAATCCCACTCCACTGCCCCAAACTTTCAGTTAACTTGACTATAAACAAAAAAGGCCTTTGTGAGCTGTTGTTAGCTAGATGAAGAAAAGGGTCTGTGTCCCGCATCCGGGTCTATGCGGAATGTATAAAGGGGAATGAGACAGGAGGCAAGAACTGATGAGATTCAGAGGGCAGGGACAAAGCCGGAGGGAATCTCAAGAATGAAAGACATGGAGATTCCCAGAAGTTTTGGGGAGGCCATTGAACCTTTGCCAGACAAGTAATGGGGGCATTTGCCAATTTTATTTTTGACAGAAAGATGACCTTAGCTGCCATCTGGATGTTATTTATTCTACTGTTAAAAATAATTATGGCCTTATTTTTGTTTGATCTGCCAAAGGTTGAGATCTATTAGTATAATTGTGTTTCTGCCATTTATGCATATACTTAATAGTTTTGTTTTATACAAATTTATGCTATACTACTTGAGGCATCCAAATTCACGGCTATTAGAACTTTTTTGTGGATTATCAAGGCAAAATCTCTCTTTGCTCACCCAAGAATGTGGTGTGCTTTGTATTTGTTTAGATCCTATTTTGTATCTAACAGGCAATTTGAAAGTATTTCTTATAGATATTACATATTTTTTTTTTTAAACTTATTCTTAGGTGTGACAGAGACTGCGAATTGTCTCCCAGTATCATTTCCCCTTTTCTTTCCCGATAGTGGAAGCTCTGAATCTTAGCTGGCGTATGACCACTCAGAACAAAGGCTACATTTCACCGCCTCTCTTGCAGTTAAGCCTGGCCATATGACTGAGTTTTAGACAGTGGGATATGAGTGGAAGTGGTATGTGCAATTTTGAGGAGTGTTTTCCAAGCGAGGGGCATGCTCTTCTCTTTCTTCTTTCTTATAGTAAGGATGGGACACCAGGGCCAGAGCAGAAAGCTGGAGGGAGCCTGGGACCCCTGGGATATGTAAAACAGCTATTCCTGTCTTGGATTGGACCACGGGACATTTCACATGAAACAATAACCACTGTGTGACAAAGCCACTGTTTATTTGTTGTTGTTGTTGTATGAAGCTGGACCTAATGCTAAATTACATACTAAGTATTTTTTTAAAATCTCTTTTATTGATATTGTAAATGAAGTATTTTTCCCCTTTATATCTTCCAGCTGGCTATAATTGCTACGTATGAAATGTGTTGTTAGGCAATTTTGTCATTGTGAGAATGTCATAGTGTACTTATACACGCCTGGACAGTATAGTCTACTATACACTTGGGCTACACAGTATAGCCTATTCCTCCTAGGCTACAAACCTATACAGCATGTTACTGTACTAAATATAGGCAATTAATTACAACACAATGATAAGTATTTGTGAATATAAACATAAAAATGGTTTAGTAAAAGTATGATATAAAAGATTAAAAATGGTATACCTCGAGAGGTTACTTACCATGAATGGAGCTTACAGGAATGGAAGTTATTGCAGGTGAGTCAGTGAGTGAGTGGTGAGGGAATGTGAAGGCCTAGGGTGTTACTGTACACTACTGTAGACTTTATCAACACTGCGACCCTCGGCTATACTAAACCTATAAAAAAATTCTTCTTTCTTCAATAATAAATTAACCCTAGCTTACTGTAATTTTTAACTTTATAAACTTTTCATTTTTTAAATATTTTGATCCCTTTGTAATAAGACTTAAAACACAAACACAGATACAGCTGAACAAAAAATATTTTCCTTCTTTATATCATTTTCTATAAACTTTTTTTGTATTTGAAAATGTTTACTTTTATTTTTATTTTTTACTTTTTAAGCTCTTTTGTTAATAACCAAGGCACAAACACATACACTAGCCTAGGCCTCTGCAGGGTCAGGATCATCAATATCACTTTCCCCACCTCCATCCACATCTTGTCCCACTGGAAGGTCTTCAGGGGTAATAACACACATGGAGCTGTCATCTCCTGTGATAACAATGCCTTCTTCTGGATACCTCCTGAAGGACCTGCCTGTTTTACAGTTAAATGTCTTTTTAGTAAGTAGAAAGAGTATACTCTAAAATAATGATAAAGGTGTAGTAAATATATAAACCAGTAACATTGTTGCTTATTATCAAGAATTATATACTGTAGATAATTGTATGTGTTATACTTTTATACAACTGGTAGCACAATAGGTTTGTTTATACCAACATCACCACAGACACACGAGTAATACGTTGTGCTGTGACATTAGGACATCTATGATGTCAGCAGGCGAAAGGAATTTTTCAGCTACATTGTTTTTTGGGAAGTCCATCGTTGACTGAAGCATCATTATGGGGTGCAGGATTGTACTTGGATAACAAAAAGGTAAAAAAGGAAGAGTTCTTACATATTGGAAGAGCCATCAACTGTCTGGTGATCTAATGAGGCCAAAGCACCGTTGTAGGAGTAGCTGAATAAGCAAGCGGGAAGGAGAAGCAGTTATGGTGAGAAAGCAGGAAACCACGTGGAGTGTTTTTGGAGGTGGAGCATTTGTGGTTGTAACTAAGACTGAGGTATAAATATAGTTGTGGGTGGTTGAGTTGCATGTGGAAGTAAAGGTGACTTGGAACCAGCAGGCCAAGGAACTGAGAAGGGTGAGTTTGTGATGGGACACTGAAGTCCTTCCGACAGATGGCAGGGTTTAACGTGGAGAGGAAGACTGTGGGCCAGATGGCAAAGGCTGTGATTACTGTAACAGGAAAGCAGTGGAGAGTGTGGCAAAATTGCATGCGTTTCTCAGCGTGAGTTTTATGTGACAGGTTGGGGAGTAATAATGATCTGGAGCAAAGATACAGTCCTAAGAGCTCTGAATCCATGAAGAGACAATGAATAGATAATATTTTTCTTCTTGTATTTTTTCAGGTAGGAAAATATTTTTTGTAAGTTAGATTTTTTGTTAGACTTTACAGTTGATAAGTTAGATTAACCTTATAATTTATAGAAATTTCTTCAAAATTCTGGAAATATTATTTCTATCATATAAACACATTTCAAATGGTAAATTGTGAGAGGCTAATTCATGCAGCTGCCAAACTCACTGCCATTTCAAATGGTAAGTTTAGGTAAAATCTTTATATCAGTATGTTATATAAATGTCAATGGCATGCCATTATTAGTTTGTGCAAATTTAAGATTTTATAATATTCTCCTTCAGCATTAATGACTTGAGACAAAGTGATGCTAATGTAATTAGACAATTTAATTATAAAAATCCAAACCAGTTTTTTTTTTTTTTTTTTTTGAGACGAAGCCTTGCTCTTGTCACCTAGGCTGGAGTGCAATGGCATGATCTCAGCTCACTGCAACCTCTGCTTCCCAAGTTCAAGCGATTCTCCTGCCTCAGTCTCCTGAGTGGCTGAGATTACAGGCGAGCACCACCACGCCGACTAATTTTTGTATTTTTAGTAGAGATGGGGTTTTGCCATGTTGGCCAGGCTGGTCTCGAACTCCTGACCTCATGATCCGCCTGCTTCAGCCTTCCAAAGTGCTGGGATTACAGGCATGAACCACCCACACCCGGACACCAGTTTTTAATAAAACGACAAATCTGGTTATTCAAAATGACTAATGTGTTAATTTCAGTGCTAGTTTAAGAGTGAAATTATCAGCCTTGCAAAGTTTTCCATCACAGCTGTTTTCCTTTATTTGATTCTAGTTTTGCCTGTTATGCCTTAAAAAAACAAGGAACAGAAAATTCTAAGACAGATGGCTACTATATATTTTATAGTTTATTTTAAAAGTACAACCCACAACATCTGACATAATCTGGAACCAGTGTTCAGAAAATGATTTTGACTTGATGTTTAGTGTATACCCAACTGGAAATAATAATGGTATAAATGGAGTCTAGACAAACACTAAGGCAAGCATTGTGCTTTTGTGGCAGCATTTGAAGAGTTTCCTAAGGTTTTATTTTGCTTTTTAGTGAAGTTCTTCCCTTGTTTCAATACTCTATTATATTTCAACTTAGTCTTTGTGCTTGCATTTGTTTTCTTTCCACCAGACATCTACATTTTCCCCCATTTTCTCCAGAGATCATACTTTATTTTATAGGTCTAGCAATACTACAAGGCCAAGATTCCTGTTATTTCCAAATAAGGTATAATGTATTAAAATTTGACATATGTGCCTTCTTAAGATAATCAGCGAATATATTAAAATATTTAAATACATACCTGCTTCAAAGGTTAAATGTTAATAAAATATATGTTTTTACTAGGATTATCATGAGAAATGCAGATATATCCAGACATTCCATAGGCCATCATTTTAATATTTTGAGGTTTAAACCTTTCTATTGATGTTCTAGAAAATGTGGAGACCTTGCAAATAAAAGAAGGGCTGAGTTGCTCATTATTCTTAGAAAAAGTAGCAATGCTAAAAGGAAGAAATTTAGCTAGAATTTTAGCAAATATGTATGTGTGTTAAATTAACATCGTTCACCTAGCAAATATATATATCACATATTATGTGTATATGTTTTCATATTTTAAATTGTTTTTAGAGAATATGTATTGAATTCTTACTATATTTCAGATACTACTTAGGCATCAGATGTCAACAAAGCAGACAAAATTCCATACAAGTGAGAGAGATAATAAATAAATGTACAAATAATTTTAGAAAAAGGTAAAATTCAGGCAAAGACAGACAATAAGCAAATAAATAAATGTATAAATAGTGTACTTTTAGAAAATCACAAATACTGAGCCAAAGAAATAGTATAGTAATAAAATAGAGGATGACTAATAGGAACACATTAGATACATTATTTCTTCATTTCAAAATTATAAAATGAAATCTGTGATATTTCCTGCATAAAATTTTAGATAAACTTTAAAGATCTTTTATCTCTGTGATTGATATAAAAATACTAGTACCTTTCATTTTTTTCTCCTCTAATTATTATTATTTGTAGTCTTTACCTAGAATTTTACATTTGCAACTTATACACTGATTTGTTTTTCTTATGTACCCATCTCGAAGTGCTTGGTAAGGGGCAGCCAAATCAATATTCACCATTTGATGCATGAGAGGGTATATTAGTTTGTTCTCACGCTGCTAATGAAGACATACCTGAGACTGGGTAATTTACAAAAGAAAGAGGTTTAATTGACTTGCAATCTCACATTGGTGAGGAGGCCTCACAATCATGGTGGAAGATGAAGGAGGAGCAAAGTCATGTCTTACATGGCAGCAGGCAACAGAGTGTGTGCAGGGGAACTGCCCTTTATAAAACCATCAGATCTTGTGAGACTTATTCACTCTCATGAGAACAGCATAGGAAAGACCCGCCCCATGATTTAATTACCTCCAACCAGGTCCCTTCCATGATACGTGGAAATTATAGGAGCTATAATTCAAGTTGAGATTTGGGTGGGAACACAGCCTAACCATATCAAAGGGTATAAAGAAAATATAACTAAAGTTGAATTTTCAGGTATGTAGAAAATAGTATGGTACATATACCTGTATGAGACTTGGATTTTAAATTCCCCCTTTTATTTATCAATTTTCATTAAAAATTCTTGGGTCTCAGTAGCCTCATCAGCAAAATAAAGACAGAAGGCTTTCTAACTTTGAAGAATGATTGTTGTATAGTAAAATCTATTCAGGAAGTTCTAGTAATTTTAATTCATGCTGTAGATAATAATACCTTCTGTATTGAGACTTCAAAATTTGCAAGTACCACTGTAGCAAATATTATTTTTTTTTTGGTCTGGAAGAAATATTGAATTATTTTAATGAAATTTTTTCTTGTGTCTTTATAGATCACATAGTGAACTTGTTTATATCTTGTTTCTAAACTACCATAAAATTTATTTTTTCACTCTTGCTATTTCCAAACTTTTATTTTCCGGCAAAGAACCATCACCTTCAGTTTTCTTTACTTTTTAAATTAGTACTAGCCTTTTTTTTTCCCAGAGGGGCTGCATTTCCCAAAGAAATAAACTGCTCTAGTGACACTATAAGCACAATAAATAAAGAGGAAAAAGGACAAGATGGTGTCCTCTTAATGATTCCATCTTTCATCCAGTGACCCTCCTTTACAATGCTCACAAACCATCCACTGATGGCTTGTTTCACAAACTTTACCAGGATCAATATCAAGCTTGGCAGCCTTCAATTTGTGTTTCTTCTTCTTCTTCTTCCTTTTTTTTTTTTTTTTTTTTTTTTTTTTTTTTTTTTTTTTTAGATAAGGCATTTCTTCATCTATAGCATTCACTGATAGAGGTATTACAGTCTTATTTGCAAGTTATTTAAGCGTCCCGGGTTGTAATACACTGGGGTCAAGAGCCTGGGAAACAACTAGTCCAGCCAAGTACTTCCCGTTGCAGGGTCACCTTCATTGTTGAAAGGGGGCATATTCCACAGAACAGGGATATGTTTATCCTCCGAGTGTTGTTCTAAGCTAAATTCGTCATTCTCTTAGGCCTATATCCCATATATGTGTTCAATCGAATTGAAAATAGCTCTTCTATTGCAGGAGAAAAAAAGTGTGAATACAATTGTATTTTAACCACCCCCTAGGCTGTGATCTTTGCTAATGCCAATTGCTATGGAACCCAAAGACCTGGAAACCAAGTAGTACAGAAATGATATCTACTAATTCTGCATTCATGAAGCTTCTTTTGTTTACTATCGTAGTGAATACACTAAGGAGTATAAATGAAGGACACTTCTGAGCTGAGGCAGCTCTGAACTATAAATGTGATCTTTTGCAAAACTGTTGATAAACCCATCCTACCTCAAATTCACGGTCTAATGGAGTTTCATCACATTCAGCATAATCCACAAAATTATTATTTTTTTACTTTGAAATGTTGTATTGTGGAAAATATGATGCAAACCCCTTTTGTTGATCTCTTATATTACCACATAGGACAGAATGTAGCTTGCTTGTTTACTACCTTTTCATAGGGTTAACATTTTTCTAATCTTTTAGTAAAGTTAGTTGATTCAGTTTACCACACTAATATAAATAAAGCAAGAATCTGTCCACCACCAAGAGGGAGGACATTAATAAATTATTTATGATTAAAATTATCATCAGTGAAGTAAAGTCATCTCTCTCTTTACCAAAATGCCATTGCTTCCATTCTCTCCTTGAGGTAATGCAGTGGCCTTTTGCAATGATTGATTTGGGCCATTAATGACAAGCCCAAGTAGGTTTTAGTTCATCCATCTTCCTTTAGCCCAGGCAAAAATGCTACTACAAATAAACATCATGTCTGAATGATTTTTGACAGAAAGAACAACAGACAGCCTCCTGGCCCATTATATACTTGTCTCTTCCTCTGTGACAGAGCTCCAAGAAAGGCCTCTGAGCCCATGAATTTGGAATGTCCTAAAAATGTAACTGTGAGATAATTTTTTAAGGGTGCTAACTTGACACTTTGTAATGTTGGTATAGTTTTAGGAGTGCCTAGGGCTATCTTGGGTATTAGCGAAGAATGACATAGAAACACAAACCTTAAATATAAACAGTAGACACAGGTGCTTGAGTGTATTTCTGCAAGGTGTCCCTGCATGTTGACTTGCAAAATGACAAAAATCGGAAAAATTGTGCTGAAGGGATAATACATTTCTGATCACAGTGCTGTTTTCAAGTCTTCCTCATCCTGGCTATGATTCTTGAAGAAAGCTATTGACAAATACATGGTAAACACATCTGATAGAAACAACTTAAGCACGTCTTGAAAATAAGCCTGTATGACAGATGCATCTGAATGTACATTCCAAGCTAGGGAATCTCGCAGTGGCCAACCTGGCAATCCATTCCTCTTCTGTGAGGAACCTCTGAGCCCCGACTTGTCCTGTGGAATACTGGTCATATGGGACATGAAGGCCTTGAGTTTTGTGTTGAATGAAGGTTGTCAGATGGAGGTTGAAAGGGAAAGGGTGCTCAGTGAAAATGCTATATAAACTGCATGCCTTTGCAAGTGGTTGTGGCTCTCCTATTCAGCCTGCTTCCACTGGACTCTCCCCTGTATGTAAGCCACCAGTAAAACCCCACGTCTTGTTCACTGGCTCTGGGTCTCTTCTTTGGCCTCCTCAACCTGGTACCATACCCATTGGAGTTGATAGGGGTTTAGCACGACAGCAAAATGTAATTTCTTTTTTTAGTTTATATTTAAAAAAAGATGTGGCTGTAAGTGGCAGCTGAGTTGGCATTAGATTCACAGTCAGATTCTCCTGAGCACATTGCACTGAACCTCCATGTTCCTGCTTTTCCTTTCATTCTCTTGGTGATTCTGTTCTTGTCTCTGCAGGAAGACATTAATTATCCCCCACTAGTAATTTCGGAGCTTCTGAAAGCAAAAACACCCAAAGCAGATTTTTGAGTAATTTGAGAAACTCCCTCATGAGAGTGGAAATCCAATGACTTTATTATCATGACTAAAATTGTTAGAACAATTCTGTGCAATCTGCATGAGGTAAACATTTTTTCCCTCCTAATCCTCTTATTCTTATTGCGTAAAAGAATAACAATTTTTCTTTTTAAGTTGAATCAATTTGTTCTTAGTCATATAAAATTGGAACCAAAATTGAAGTTTGGCTAGAAATTGCAAGATGTTTCTAACCTGTGAAAAGTCAATGGTGACACTCTTGGTACATTTGAATGTCATGAAACTACTACAAAGAAAGACTGGTTTCTGGATTCATTTTTGGTGCAACATTTCTTAAGCTCTTTCTCTGTTATCACCCCCTGCCTGGCATTTTCTGAAGTCTCCAAAAGGAGGCCACTCCTAAGAAGTATGAGCCTTGAATTGCTTGTCATAGAATATAGTATCCTGCTGATATAGATAAGGGCTTTGAAAATGCAGTAAATAATTATTATTAAAAATCCCAAAGGAAAAAAATCAGTTCTGAACTGTCATCATACATTAAGTATACACTGACAAGCAATGCAGCTACCTTAGAAATTACATAAATATAAGACTGTTATATTACCTTTAATTCAGCCTTTTACGTCCCCCACTTAAAAGAATCAGTCTGAGGAAATGGAATCAGTATTTATCGATATCTTTATTAATTGATTCTTAGAAGGGTGGTTGACCACAAAAGTTCTCCTATCCTGTCTTTTCCTGAGAAAATGGACAGGAAATTTTACAAAGAACAGGCTACATAGTCATTAAAAATTGTTTCTCCAGCCAGGACAAGAAAACTTTCCTGTCTCCCAACCTTCAATTTTTCCTTGTAGAGTGATTGACATCCACTCTCATTGCTCTAGCTTGATCCCTCCCTGTGTTTTCTCTGGACTTTCATGAGAAGATTCTAAATGGCTCACTGACTTCAGTTCACATTCATTTCACTTCACCCCATTCTGCCAGGATGTCTCCCTAAAGGAGAACTCCAGCCAGGTCACTCTGTTGCTCGATATCTATTACCCAGAGAATCTAAGGCAAACATCATAACCTGACTCACAGAACCTTCTATGATCCAGGCCTATCAGATTGTGATAAACGGTTAATTTTCTTTTCCAGTATATGACATTTCTGCCTAAATACTGGAAATTGTTCAGCTACAATCATATCACTTACTTCCACCACAGTGTATTATTTTATTAGATCAGTTGTGTCTTTCTGGGATATATATACTGGTAAATGTAAAAAAAAAAGTCATTATTTAACTTTTTCAAAATATACCAAAGCCTTGGGCATGAAACTGCATCAGCTAGATCCTGGCACAGCTGATCCATATGGCCAGCAATTCTACTCCATAGGTATGTGTCCGACAAAGTCAGACAAAGTCCGACAAAGTCGAACACTTACACCAACCGAAAGAGACATATAAGAATATTCAAAGCAGTGTTATTTGTAATAGTTTAATGCCAAGATAATTTCACAGCTACTGATAGAATTCATAGATCCTAAGTTGCTCATAATTTTCAAGACTTTCAATAGTAAATGTCTACTAATCATAAAATAGAAATAAATATATCTTGATATATTTATAAAATGGATTACTATACAGTGATAAAATGGCTAAATTATTGCACATGTAACAGCATTATTGCATTTTATAAGTACAGCACTGAATAAAGAAGCCAGAAATTTTTAAAAATATATGTTTTAATTTATATAAAGTTCAAAAATAGGAAGTGGTTGTAGAAGTCAAGATTGGTGGGTACATTTTGAGGTAGTGAGAGTAATGATTGGCAGGTAGCAAGAAGGTTGCTTCTGGGTTTCTTGTGGTAATTTTCTAATTTTTGCCCTAGGTGATGGTTGCATGGGTTTGTTTATTTTGTAATAAGTCATTGTACTGTTCATTTATATATACTTTTCTAAATCAAGACTTTTTTTAAATCAAGTGTTTTGTTGACAAAAACTATTTATTAAAAATGTCCTGATTTCTATCTCTAAGAATCATGTTTTTCCCAGGATGTCAAAGATAAACTGGAGTTTCAATCTTGCTATCTTAACAAGACCAGAGGGAGAACAAAGAATAAAACAAGAAAATAAAGCTGACTATATTAAAAGAACAGACGTATGTCCTTAAGAGAAAACCTCCATCCTCAAAGACTTAAGAGAAAGTAAAGAGTGGAAAACAGGATATCAATATGCAGTACAAATTGAAAACAGTGGGAATAAAAGAAATATATCCAGGATTAAGCTCTCTTAAAGAGGGGCCAAGAAAAATCACAAGATGGGTATATATTTGAGTTGTTATTGATCAGAAACTATGACTTTTTCCCAGAGAAATTTATCAGAGGAATAGGATGAAGATCATGGAGAGCAAACTGGAATGACTTTCCAGATAGTAAGATCCAGGAGATTAATGTAAAATGGTCCCTTAAATCTGCCAACACCTTTCCTAGACCCTGTATTCTCCATAAAACTAGTTATGCTATATTAAACATAGAAAGATTGTGTCATAAGACTATGGTTATTGATTTGGGAGAAGGTCAATGTAAGATTCTGAAAGAATATCCAAATGAGTTCAACAGTACGGCAGATGACTCTGCAGGCTGTGTCTTGTGGGAACATAACTAAAAATTGTGAAATTCAAGGGAATGTGCAGCAGTGATGAGGCTTATCAGTCAGCAACCTGGTAGAATAAGAACAGATGAAGTCGGACTAGATCTTGGTTGGACAAGAGAATGAGCCTGAATGAAATTATCTGACTCTGAAATGATGGCAGATGAAAATTATATGAACAACAGATGCTTTGGGAAGACAGTGATCATTGATTTCATAATTGCTACAATATGGGATTTCACAAGATGAAATCTAAATGATTAAATTAGGAAAACACAATGTGTTCACCAGAATGCAAAGGAAGATAGGATAGAGGGCTCTTAAAACTAACAAGTAGCATTGGCTTTACTTGTAGAAGGCCACGAAAGAGTCAACAAAGAAGTCAGAACTGTTATAAACTCAGCTGAAAAGTATGATAGTGGTTTTTCAATGGTGGCTGCACATTAGAATCAGCTGGAGAATTAAAAAAAATACTGAGACCTGGGCCTCTCCACAGACCAATTTTACTGGAATATATGGTGGTCAGGTCCTGGCAATAGCCTTATTGCAGTGCTCCCCAGGTGATTCTAATGTCTATCAGGTGGAGAACCTCTAGAGTAAGAGATCAGGAGAGAATAATACTTAAGGCTCTTCTCAGTGGCAAGTGAAAAACAGTTCGCTCCTCACAAGGCACTAGGGGTCACAAACTTCGGAGGCATTAGTAAATATTCAGTAGAATCTTCAGATAAAGGTTCTTCTAAGGCTGCTTTTCCAGCTGAAAAAAAAATATAGATACATTGGAGATGGGTGGGTGGATAGATCGGATGTATACCTATGGGTTTCATAGGCATATATGGGAAGCTGGCTAGGGAAGCTGACAACACAGGCCCAGAGGGTAATTAAAAGGTTCTAAATAAGCTAGATTTGAGCAAGTGGTGTAGGCTCTTCAAATAAGGCATGCTGTCTGGGTTTGCTACCAATGTAACTTTCTATGCAAGAAGATAAGACTTTCTAATGCTACAATATGAGAGAGGTACCAAAATCTTAAGAGAGAATTTTCTCTTAGAAATAAACCCATTAGGTTGGTGCAAATGTAATTGTGGTTTTTTCATTGTTGGAATTTGCTGTTCAATATTGGAATGCATTCTTAAATAAATGTGGTTATATTATACATCATTTTAATGGGCATTTCTCACTTTTTTTTGCTAATGACTTATCACTTGCTGTTTATTTTAGACTATGGAAATGATGTTAGACAAAAAACAAATTTGAGCAATTTTCTTATTTGAGTTCAAAA
This sequence comes from Hylobates moloch, assembly GCF_009828535.3. Taxonomy (NCBI): domain Eukaryota; kingdom Metazoa; phylum Chordata; class Mammalia; order Primates; family Hylobatidae; genus Hylobates; species Hylobates moloch. Next base: position 104,369,377 of record NW_026652278.1, on the reverse strand, counting down.
TGGGTCGTAAAGCAGTGAAGACAACTTGCCACATCAACAACACATTTGGCCCAAGGACTGCTAACAAATGTACAGTGCAGTGGTGGTTCAAGAAGTTTTGCAAAGGAGACAAGAGCCTTGAAGATGAGGAGCATAGTGGCTGGCCATCAGAAGTTGACAAAGAACAAATGAAAGCAATTATCAAAGCTGATCCTCTTACAACTATTCAAGAAGTTGCCGAAGAACTCAATGTCGATCTTTCTACAGTAGTTTGGCATTTGAAGCAAACAGGAAAGGTGAAACAGCTTGATAACTGGGTGCCTCATAAGTTGAGCGAAAATAAAAAAAAATCGTCATTTTAAAGTGTCATCTTCTCTTATTCTACACAACAACAAACGAACCATTTCTTGATTGAATTGTGATGTGCGACAAAAAGTGGATTTTACATGACAACTGGCAATGACCATCTCAGTGGCTGGACCAAGAAGATCCAAAGCACTTCCCAAACCCAAACTTGGTCACTGTTTGGTGGTCTGCTGCTGGTCCGATCCACTACAGCTGTCTGAATCCTGGTGAAATAATTACATCTGAGAAGTATGCTCAGCAAATCTATGAGGTGCACCAAATACCGCAATGCCTGCAACCAGCACTGGTCAACAGAAAGGGCTCAATTCTTCCCCACGACAACCCACAACCACATGTCCCACAACAAATGCTTCAAAAGTTGAATGAATTGGGGCACAAAATTTCACCTCATCCACCATATTCACATGATCTCTTGCCAACTGACTACCGCTTCTTCAAGTATCTCGATAATTTTTTGTTTGTTTTGCAGGGAAGACCTTCCACAACCAGCAGGATGCAGAAAATGCTTTCTAAGAGTTTGTCAAATCCCGAAGCACAAATTTTTACACTACAGGAATAAACAAACTTTAATTTCTCATTGGCAAAAATGTGTTGATTTTAATCGTTCCTATTGTGATTAATAAAGACATATAACTAGTATTTCAACCTAGTTATAATGATTTAAAATTCATGGCCTAAAACCGCAATTACTTTTGCACCAACATAATAATTAGCCTCTATGAGCCAGGCATGGTGGTGCACGCTTGTAATCCCAGCTACTCTGGAGGCTGAGGCAGGAGAATTCCTTGAATTCAGGAAGCAGAGGTTGCAGGGAGCTGAGATCATGCTGCACTCCAGCCTGGGTGACAGAGGGAGACTGCATCTCAAAGCAAAAACAAAAACATAAAAATTAGCCTCTAAAAGGGAAGTTTCTTGCAATTGAAGTTAAGTTCATAGGTTGTGGATTTTAATAATGGGCAGAATAGACTGACATCTGGCTGTGGCTGAAACTAAGGAGCTTAGGGTATTGTAGATACAACAGCCTCTACTTGGGAAGAGTCCGTCAGTGGGTAGCTGGCCCAGTTTGTCTTAGAGCAGGAAAGTAAAATGAACATTCAGAGATGGAGTTGAGGATAGAGAAGCTGTTGCTGATAAGAAACAGAAGTTTTAGAGGACACATAAGAAAATGTCATGTTTCTTAACAGATAAACTATTGGCAATTTAAGTGAGATCATTTTTACAGTGCAGAAGCTCTCCAGGATAAGGGAGGACATTTAGTATCTCTGGTTCCTGCACCAAAATGCCAGTAGAACCACAAATGGGACCCACTGGGAGAATCAATTAGGACTGAGGGCTTCAGTCAGATTAGAGGGTCTACATAGCTTAGAGGATAAGATCTGGGAATGAAAACTGCCTAAAAATGTGGGGTAGCTTGCACTCCCATTGATGGGATTATGTTAACTAGGGACATAGTGCATGTTGGCATTAGCTTTAATGGTCTTGCAAGAAGAGTAAATGGTCAGATCTAATGACCTTCTCCTTTGGGGGGTGGTTTTTTAAGCAATTTGCATTGGTGAAGCAGGGTGTTTTATGTGGTAGGAGAAAGGTGGTCTCACTGGGACCACGTGTTAGTCCGTTCTTATGCTGCTATAAGAACATGCCTGAGACTGGGTAATTTATAAAGGAAAAGGTTTAATTGACTCACAGTTCCACAGGGCTGAGGAGCCCTCAGGAAACTTACAATCATGGCGGAAGAGGAAGCAAACAATGATAGGGGAAGCAAAGAGAGGGAAGAGACCCGTATCAAACCATGAGATCGCTTAAAAACTATCAGGAGAACAACAAGGAGGTAACTACCCCCATAATTTACCTCCCACCAGATCCCTCCCATGGCAACTGGAGATTATGGGAACTACAGTTCAAGATGAAATTTGGGTGGGCACATAGACAAACCATATCAGACCATGTGGCCCTCTGAGTTCCCTATCATTGTGTGGGCAGTGCTAAGGCAAAGGAACAAGATCTTATGTGGTACACTTGGAACTTAAGGGTTTCTTGGCCAAACAAGCCTTCTGTAGATGATTTCAAGGCTAGGAATATGCCTTAGATTCTGTACGAGGGAGTTGAAGCTTGTGGTACCAGGAGGAAATCTCAGCCTAATTTCTTATACCAACCAATTAAGTAGAAAACTGTATGACTATACTTGTGGTTGCCACAAAGACATTCGATAAAACCTAAACAATTATTTGTTATATAAAATTCTAACCGAAAGGAAGAGAAGGACAAGTTTATTTATCTGCACCAGGAAGTGAGAAAATAAATGGTACAATGTTAAGCTCTTTCCATAAAAATTAGAAAAAAATTCTGGAATATCCACTTTTACCCTTGTATAAAACATTTTAGAGGTGTTAACTAATGCAATAAAAAAATAAAACAATGTAAACATTGGATAGATTTGTATCTTTTAGATGACAAAAACCCAAAAGGATTTTCCTTAAAATTCCTAAATTTAATATGAAAAATTGGAAGATGGGCTGAATTTTAAAAATAAGCTTGTAAAAATCTCTAGCAATTCTTGAATTAGAAAAAAATAATTTAGGCTGGGAACAGTGGCTCATGCCTATAATCCCAGCATTTGTGAGGCCCAGGGAGAGGATCATTTGAGTTCAGGAGTTTGAGACCAGCCTGGGCAACATAGTAAGTCCCCATCTGTACAAAAAATTTAAAAATTAGGCATGGTGGCATGTGCCTGTAGTCCCAGCTACTTGGGAGGCTGAGGTGGGAGGATCACTTGAGTCTGGTAAATTGAGACTGCAGTGAGCTGTGACTGTATCATTGCACTCCAGCTTGGCTGAGAGAATGAGACCCTGTCTCAGAAAAGAGAAAAAAGCTATTTAAAAAGGGAAGCAGAAAAAGATCTCATTTGAAGTAGTGATAAAATAAATTTGATAAGCAAGATATTTTCTATATGAAAACAACAAATTATTGGAGGACATTATAGAAAGCCTAAACAAATATACAGGCATAGTATCTTTCCCAGGGAAGAGAATTAATATTGTAAAAATATTAAATTTCATAAATATATTATGTCAATTAGTATTCTAGTGGAGGGAATTTTTATTGGAATGTGATAAAGTCAGATTTCATATTGAAGTATTATCTGAGAATAGATATGCCAATTTGAAAAAGTGTAGAGTGCTTGATTTACCAGGTATTGACTGTTACCATAACTCCATAATTCAACTGGTTGTTCAGTCTAATTTTGTAGCCAGCATCCCCCAAATTTTAGCAGCCAAACACAGTTCATACTCATGTAACAGGTGGTAGAAGTGGGAGACCGTTTCTAGCAGTCACTCAGTGATATACTGTATCAACCAGGAGACAGAAACCACATCAGTTATTGGAAGAGGGAAAATGTAATATAAAGATTTATTAAGCAGGGGGGTTAACTACTAAGGTGTGGAAAAAATTCTAAAGAATAGAAGAATTGGGGAGCAGTCACTCCTTGTAGGGCTGAGGCAGAGTAGCCAAGGAAAGAATAGACTTGAAGAACCAACCCCACTCAATACTGACAATTGGAGCTCTTTGGAATGTGTCTCTTGGAAGTGGAAAAGTTTGCTGCCACTGTCTGGGGCTGATAAGCAGAAAACTGATCACTGTGGTGCTAGCAAGACTCTGAGAAGCTGCCTGCTGGTGTGTCTAGGGAAGTTGCTGAAGGGTGAATGCCACCAGATGCCACATGCTCCAAGAATCAACAGGAATGGCCAGGCACAGTGGCTCACACCTGTAATCTCAGCACTTTGGGAGGCTGAGGCGGGCAGGTCACTTGAGTTCAGGTGTTTCTGACCAGCCTGGGCAACATGGCAAAACACTCTCTCTACAAAAAAAAAAAAAAAATTACAAACATTATCTGGCGTGGTGACACGCACCTGTAGCCCCAGCTACTTGGGAGGCTAAGATGGGAGGAACTCTTGAGCCTGGGAGGTTGAGGATGCAGTGACCCATGATTGTGCCACTGCACTTCAGCCTGGGTGACAGAGTGAGCCGTTGTCTCCAATCAATCAATCAAATGATTCAAAAGGAAAAATCACCTCAGAAGGAGGAAGAGAAATCCCTTCCCCTTAAAGTGTCCCTCTAACACCTTCCACTGACTAAGGTTAATCTGATGTTTAATCTTGTGCCACCTGACAAAGGAGAAATGTTTATCGGCTCTAGCTCCAGTGTAATGAAGCAGGGCAAAGTAGGCAGATTTAAGCTAAGAGGCAATACCTTCATAAAGTGGCACAGCTGTGTTCCTTCTGTCTTGGGGCTCTTCCTTCTGAAAGTTTTCTCTATTTATTAAGTTTATGGCAAAAAGATGGAGAAGCCTCACTTTTCCTAAACTTTTGTGGAAAGTAGACACTAATCATGTGGCCTTCCCTAAATGCAAGAGAGATAAGAAGTGTCTGATAGTGATGTACCCAGGAGAAAGAGGAGCACACAGATATTGATGAATAATCATCATCTCTACAACACACTATAATCAAAGCTGTGTTACTGGCCCAGGAAAAGATAATCAGATCAGGCAAACAGAATAAAGCATAGACCAATATATATTAAATAGACCAATTTTGAGATTAAAGATAAACATATCCATTGGCTCTTTGACAATCTACCTTATAGTAATAAATAAAGGCTCCATTCTATAAACAAACATATAAAAGGGTGTTTATTGCAGAATTTTTTGTAGTAATTAGCAAACACATAAACAAAAAAGCCAAGGAGTGTTCATGAATAATTAAATAGTTGAATCAATTATGGTATTTCATATTAGAGAATACATTTTTTAATTGAAAATGAATTAGATCCATATCTATGAACTGGTGGAATGTTCATAAGTGAGAAATGCATTGTGTATGGTACAATCCCACTTACATCTAAGAATCTTACGTACCTATATGCTTGTATATATCTGTATGCTCAAGAAGAAGAATGTTAACACTAGTTATCCAGTGTGGGAGTGAAAGGAAAAGGGGTGAAATCATTAACCATGCATTTTAGCTTGATTCCTTGGTTGCAATTAGTATGAATTTCTTCTCTAAGGTAAAATAATATAACGTGAGGTGAAAGAGTTCAGCTTTATCTACATTACACAATCAAATAAACAAATGTCTTAGGTCTGGAAATCCTGGCAACAACAAGCTGCCTCCTCCTAATGTTGACTGAAACAAATTTGAACTAAGTAGTTACTTTGGCTTGCTTAAACTTTGTCTTATCTCATCTGTCCACCCTCTTTGAACTCTTGCAAAAGAGAAATGCTTTTAATGGTTAGATGGCATTGCAAGCATAATAGCATTGAAGTGATAACATTTTTGCTGAAAGAATGTGTTGATATATTTATACTGAAGGTATAGGGAGGCAATGTAAGTTTCAGCATAGCTAGTGCGTAATATTCAGCTTACGCTAATATTTAGCAATTATAAATACATGTATAGTTTATATATCTCAAAAATATACAAGAAAGAGGTAGAGTCTATTAAATAATTAAAAATATAAAAGTCAATATATAATCCAGTGCCTCTCACCCTTTTCCCTTAAAATAACCTCAGAGCAGAATGAACGTGTACACATAGTAGTAGGAAAAAATTCAACCTAAAGGGCTCCCTTCCTGTATACAATTTTTTTTGAAGTCTCATGTTTTCTCTATTAAAAAATTAATGTGAAGTTTGCATTCTACTTCATATTATATTCAAGTTTGCCTTATAAATTTAAAGTTTTAAATTATGTACAAGTTAAATAACACATATCTGACTCCACCCCTACCCTACTCCCCCAACCAGTTAAGATATTCCAGGAAAATGCACAATGTTTATTGTGCGACTTCAAGTAGCTCAGAAAACCAATTGCCTGATGGCAAATGTATCTCACTGCAAAGAGAGAGGCATCTGAAACCAGGTAGCTGTCAAGTGGTCCAAGAAGAACGGAGATAATTTTTTTTTTTTTTTCTGAGTTGGAGTTTTGCTCTTGTTGTCCAGGATGGAGAGCAGTGGAGAGATTTCAGCTCACTGCAAGCTCCGCCTCCTGGGTTCAAGCAATTATCCTGCCTCAGCCTCCCGAGTAGCTGGGATTACAGGCACCCGCCACTATGCCTGGCTAATTTTTTGTATTTTTAGTAGAGACGGGGTTTCACCATGTTGGTGAACTCCTGGTCTTGAACTCCTGACCTCAGGTGATCCGCCCGCCTCGGCCTCCCAAAGTGCTGGGATTACAGGCATGAGCCACCGCTCCTGGCCCAAAATGAGATAATCTACTTTTTCACTTTCACTATGTCCTTGGAGATGTTCCTTATGGGACAGGAAACAACTTTTTCTTTGGCATTTGTAGCAGAAACTGACTAGATGCTTATCAATTTCATTTTCTCTTCTGGGGCGAACAGAGGACTATGTTTACCAGCTTGCTTTGCTGGTGGGTTGCAACTGTGGGATCAGGTTCTGGACAGTGAAATGCTTATGGAGGACTTGAACTTCATTTACAGACCTGGTCATAAAATTATCCTGTATGATTTTCCTCACTCTTAATATTTTTGTTGGTTCGATGCAGAGAAGCCTGTGGATGACTCTGAGGAATCTTTGCTAGATAGTGGTACAGTGAGATGAAAACAACCGGGATCCTGAATAACCACGTGGAAGGATGCTAAATGAACACTTGAGATTGCCCTGATTAACATGCATACATACATCCTCTTATAGCAGTCTTTGCAGCAATCCTAAAAGGACAGAGTTTTTACAGATGGAGAAATTAAGAGATTAAGCACTTGTTCAATTTTCCATAGCTAAGTAGTAGAACTAGAAATTAAATTTAGTTTTTCCAATTCTGAAGTAACTGCCACAATATATTGGCTTACCTATAGTATTTCAAGTGAGTAAGGACTCTTGATATTTAAATTTGCTATTGGTTATGCTTACTGGGAAACTTGGTTAGTGTACAGGGACAGGCTCTTAAAAGTGTAGTGCTACCAAGCAGGTGTGAACAAATTTTTCCATATGTTGATTAAAACTATCTTCTGGTAGAATGTTGGGTTTAAATTTTTTTTTTTTTTACTGTAGTAAAATACACATAACATAAAGTTTACCATTTTAACCATTTTTAAGTGTATGGTTCAGTACCGTTAAGTAAATTCACATTGTTCTGCAACTGTCACCACCATCCGTGTTGTCTAGAACATTTTTCATCTTCCGAAACTGGAAGTCTATACCCATTATAATCCCCATTTTCCCCTCTCCCCAGCTCCTGGCAACCACCATTCTACTTTTTGTCTGTATAATTTGACTATTCTGGGTACCTCATACATGTGAAATCATAGGCTATGTGTTCTCTTGTGACTAGCTTACTTCACTTAGCATGTCTTCGAGTTTTATCCACATTGTATCATGTGGTAGAATCTGACTCCTTTTTAAGGCTGAATAATATTCTATAGTATGTATATCTCACATTTAGTCTATTCATTTCTCAATAGACATTTGGGTTGGTTTTGACTATTGCAAATAATGCTGCTGTAAACATGGGTGTGCAAATACCTGTTCAAGTGTCTGTTTTAAATTGTTTTGGATATGTATTTGGAAGTAGATTGCTGAATCATATAGTAATTCAATTTTAAATTTTTTGAGGAACTCCATACTATTTTCCATAACAGCTGTTCCATTTTGCATTCCAACCAGCAGTGTACAAGGGTTCCAGTTTCTCTACTTCCTATCAACATTAGTTACCTTCTGTTTTTCTTTCCTTTATTTTTCTTTTTAAAAAATCAGTAATAGCCATCCTAATGAATGTGAAGTGGTATCTGATTGTGGTTTTGATTTGCACTTCCCTAATGTGTAGTGATGTTGACCATCTTATTATGTGCTTATTGGCCCTTTGTATATCTTCTTTGGAGAAATATTTGCCCATTTTTAAATCAGGTTGCTTTTGTTGTTGAGTTGTGGAAATTCTTTCTAAATTCAGGATATTAACCTCTTATCAGATGTATAATTTGCAAACGTTCAGTGTGCTTATTGCCTTTTCACTTTGTTGATAGTAACCTTTGATACACAAAGTTTAAATTTTGATGAAGTTCAACTTATCTACTATTTTTCTTTTGTTGCTTGTGCTTACTTCCATATCCAGGAAATCACTGCAAAATCTAATGTCATGAAGTCTTTCCTCTAAGAGTGCTTTAGGTCTTATATTTAGCTCTTTGCTTCATTTTAAATTAATTTTTGTACTTGGTGTGAGGCAAGGGGCAAACTTCATTATTTCACGTGTGGATATCCCATTTTCCCAGTGCCATTTGTTGAAAAAACTATTCTTTCCTTAATGAATGGGTTTGGCACCCTTGTCAAAAATTGTTTGACCACATAAATGAAGGCTTATTTCTGTTTTTTTTTTTTTCTTTAAATCTTATTCCATTCATCTATATGTCTGTTGTTATGCTACTACCACACTGATTTGATTATTGTAGCTTTGTAGTATGTTTTTAAATCAGGAAGTGTAAGACCTCCAACTTGTTGTTCTTTTTCAAGATTATGCTATTTGGGATGCATTGAAATTCCATATGAATAATAACTTAGATTTTAACAGTTATAAATTTAGATCCAATCTAGGTGTTCTTCCAAACACCAGTACTATTTTGAAAAAATAGTATTGAGAAAAATGTCTTGACTTTTCATCAACTTTAATGATAAGCTATGGGAAAATATCTAAAAATGTAAACTGTAGAAGACTTAGAACAGAACCTGCACACAAGAAATAACCAAGAAACACGAGCTGTTTTTCTATTACTCCAGAGTCTCTATTACTGTAAATACTGTTTGTAGCATAGCTATTTTTTTTTCCTTTTTACAAATAGGCCCCTGTTTCACTGTCAACTGATATTTATTCCGTATAGATCCTTAATTGATAGGCATACCTTTCCTAACAGATTAGGGCTGAAGGATTCAATTACTCTTACTTTAATCCCTCTTTGAAGGAATGACTTTTAAACTGAATACTTAATATGAAATGTTGATTTGCTTCTTGTATTAGTTTTCTATGCTATGTAGCAAATTACCATGAATTCAACAGCTTAAAGCAACACATACATGTTCTCTCAGTTTCCCTGTGTCAGGAGTCTGGGCATGATTACCTGGGTCCTCTACTCAGAGTCTCACAAGGATGCAGTCAGGATTTTGACCAGGCTGCATTCTCCTTTGGAGCTCAGGGTCTTCCAAGACCATGTGGTTGTTGGCAGAATCCAGCTCCTTATGTTTGTAGGACTGAGGCCTCTGTTTTCTTGCTGTCAGCAGCAAGCTGCCCTCAGTTCTAGAGGCCACCTCAGTGCCCTGCCACATGACTGTCTTACAACACAGCAGCTTCCTTCCTAAGGTCAAGGCTAGTAGGAGAACCTCTTTTTCTTCAGTCTACTAAGACATTGTCTTATATAACATAACACATCAGGGAATGACTGTCCCGTCACCTTGCTCACAGGACATAACCTCATCAAGAGCTGTTATTCCATCATATTCATGGCTCCAGACTGCACTTGAGTAGATTATAAGCAGTGTGTTTGCCAGGAGACAGGAATTTTGCCACCATCTTAAATTCTGCCCACCAAACTTTATCTCTTGAGTTTAACTTATTAAACAATGCCAGCCCATATAGGGGGAAAAACAGTACTAAAATAATCAGAAATAAAGTCATAGTTAGTAGGGGACTTAAAAGCAAAATATTACATTGATTATGTAAAAGTAATCTAAACTGTTTTTAATTCTAATATTTTATGGCTGCTAAATGTAATTACCCAACAGGTTCTTCTGGCCCTCTGCACAGACAAAACAAGTTCACTGAGATCAATAAAGAAAGAGTTTAATTAACTTGGGCCCTGCCACAGGAGAACTGGAGTTACTACTCATATCAGTCTCTCTAAAGGCTGGGAGGGTTAGGGTTTTTATGGAGAATTTGATGGGCAAGGGGCTTGGGAATGTGTGCTGCCGATTGGTTGGGGGTGAAATCAAAGGGGTGTGGAAAATGGTCCTTGTGTGCTCAGTCCTTCTCTGGGTGATGCCACAGGACTGGTTGAGTCACGAGTCATGGTCAGGCCAGGGTCCCTTGGTTGCCAGAATGCAAAAATCTGAGAAAAAAACCTCAAAAGACCAATCTTAGGTTCTACAATAGTGATGTTATCTACAGAAGCAACTGGGGAAGTCACAGATCCTGTGACCCCTGGCACATAACTTCTGAGCAGTAAGGAGTATAGAAACTACTCCTATATCTTAGCAGAGTGGAGGCCTCCCTCATAGTTCTAATCTAGTGGCCTTTCATCAGCTTTACAAAGTTGGTTTAGTTTTGGGAAGCGCTATTATCATCCTTGTTTAAGAGTAAACTATCAACTAAATTCCTCCCAAAGTTAGCTTGGCCTATGCCCAGGAATGACCAAGGACAGCTTGGAGGTCAGAAGCAAGGTGGAGTCAACTGTAACAGATTTGTCTTGTCATAATTTTGCAAAAGTGTTTTCATAAGAAAGAAATAATAACTAATATATTTTTAAGTCACATGTGTAGGCATTTATATCTACTTTCTTATTTAATATTCATAAATCTAAGTGGCTAAGACAGAATTTGAACCAGATCTAACTCTAAAATGTCATTTTTCCCATTATAGCACTTGAGCACTTAAGTGTATATATATATATGTGTGTGTGTGTGTGTATACTCTCTCTATATATATATCCTCTCTTTCTCTCTCTCTCTATATATATCTATATTATACATAGATCTATATTATAGTTTATAATATCTATATGTTATATATTACATTATATACTTTATAATATCTATATATTATATTATGTACTATATAATATCTATAGATAATATCTGTATTATATAGATAAAATATAGATCTATATAAAATATAGATCTATATTATACAGATATATATAAAATATAGATATATATTATATATAGAGAGAGAGAAAGAGAGAGACAGAAAAAGAGAGAGAACAACATACTATGAAACTTATTTTAAATATGAGGTATATATTTGAAATACTGAAATACTACAAATCCATTCCTTTTTGGGAAAGTAGTTGTATTACAAGTAGGGAGGCTTGAGGCTTCAAAAGATTGAAGGCATCTTTTCCAAAGGGCTACAATACTTAGAATGCAGAATCTTGTGCCCCTGCTACCCTGCTTCACATTACGTTGTGACCCTCTTTCTATTTCAATACATGATTAATAATAGGACTGAACTGGAACTAATGGGAGAAAAGGAAGCTAAAACAACAGCGTTCCAAGTTAAAGGCGGATCAATAAAGGCTTTTGCTTGAAGTAGTTGATGGAGCTTCAGAAATGCAGTCTTCAAACCTGACTGCCAAGTGACCTCCTCTCAATGCATCCCTCAGTTTATCTCCAGCTCTTCAGCCCCTAGGCAGTATTTACAGGCAAACCAAAACAAAATGAGTGTTCTTGATTTTTCAAGTATGGATACTTTTAGATGATTCTTTGAAATTTGTTCTTATCGGTTTCTACTGATAAAATTTTTTAAGAGGAAAAGCAACTTAAGATTTTGGTATCAGTCTTCTTCTGCATTTAACATTTATGTCAATCTAAAGGGAAGAAATCGTCTGGAGGGCTTGTCTTAAAAGGCTAGATAGGAACCCTGTGCCGTTTGGTGCTAGGCCCCATTGACAGATTTACTGCCTTCTCAGAGGAGCTGCAGCCACAGAGTGATGGAAGTGGCAGGTGAGGGCTGCAACTAAGAGGATTCCCATGCTCCATGCACGTGTGTAACTGGCAGCATCTAGGGTCACGGAGGGCCAGGCCTGTGTTTACAGTTAGGGTTTGTTGGGGGGTAAAAAGTTATTTTTCTCCTATCCCTCAAGGTAAAAAACTCTTCTCATTGCTCAGTTAGGAGACTTTCCAAAGTAACCAAACCAAAACCAAGCATTGGTGTTTTAGAAATAGCGCAATGGTTATGCATTTCTGTAGCATAGAAGGAAAAAAAAAAGAATCACAAATGAAAAATGACAAAAAATAAATAAAATAACCTTTTTGCCCACCACGTTAAATAAAAAGCACTCAATGCAAGCTAATATCAGTTAGGGAATGAACATGATGAGAATTGGTGAGCATTTTTTTGTCTCCTGTCGCCAAATAGCACTGATAATAAAACAGAATATAATATGCGGAATTTCAGTCTTACCCAGTTCATATGAATCAACCTTGAATTTGAAAACCATGCAGGGTAATTGATAGAGACCTACTGCTAAAGTGCAATAATGCCATCTAAATTTATTAAAGATTGTTTCCAGAGGAAAAAGGACTATTTCAGGAAATAGTCAAGGGAGTCTTGGACAGAGGAATTTTGTATAATATCAGAGAGTCCAATACTGGAACTAATGCCCCAGGACAAAGAGAATTCTGCATGAACAGTACTGGAAAGCCATGAACAGTATTGGAAAGCACTTCCTTCAGTATTGTTGGCATTCTGCAAATTCCCACATTCTACTGACTTTTCTTAGAGAAAAAAACATTTTAACTCAATTAATAAGGGAGTATTCCTACCCCCACGCACTATTAAAAACATGTCTTCTATTTTTAAAATTAGTAGTTGAAGAGCTAATGAAGGAGAAAATTCTTATAAAGATGTATTGTGTAGTCGAATTTGCTGGTAACAATTTTGTTACAAATACATGTCTTAAAGCTAGTTTCTTTATTTTAATAACAATTGTTAGAGTACATAATCCTCTACAGCAGCGACCAGGTATCACTCATTTCTGATTCCACAGTACCCAGCATAGAGCCTGGATCCAGCCCTGTAAGTGCTCAGAGTATATCAAGTCTCTGTTTAAAAGGAAACTATCAGGCATTTGTGCCAATGCTTTTGTTCTTTTGAGTCAAGGACTCTTAATGCCATTCTCATTTTGTGGCCCACTTAAAATGTTTACATTTGCTTTGATGTACTCTGGAAGAGCAGCAGAACTAATTTTGCTCACTGATAGGTGGATGTGTTTGTGGTGGGGATAGTTTTGAAATCACTTGATAATGACAATGAACTGCTGCCAGGGATGGGGGTTTACAGATTGACTGAATTAAAGCAAGCAGTTAACCTTCATGTGTAACAGTGGTAGTGTGTGGGCTGGCAGGATAGATGAGGGTGGTATCACAAGTTGATGTGCTATGAGGAAACTCCTAGACACAGAGAAAGATGCAGACATGAAGCTTTTAGGGCAACTCAACTAATGGGTCTCTTGTTTTGTATTTGTAGTAAAATGAAAAAAAAAAAACTGTAATAAAGCACTTTTCACACCATGTTGTAATTATCTGTTTGAATTTGTCTCCCTTAGTAGTGTGTGAGGTTCACAAAGTTAGGTAACATGTCTAATATTTTTACCCAGTATTTAGTGCCTGACACTTATTAGATCATCAATAATTTATTAAACCAATAAAACAAATGAGTGCAAGCAGAGCCTTCTTATAATGTGTATTGGAAAAACATATGGGTGTGGTTTTACTTATATAATTTTATAAGCATATATTTTATATAATATACATAGATAGGTGTATTTTGTTTTTCGTGCTTAGTAGAATAATGTTCAGTGTGATGGGCAACTTGAACAATTAAATGAAAATAAATTCAAGATTAACTGTCCAAGAGCCTTAAGAGATTTTGAGACTGAGGTAATGAGCCATAAAAGTTTGTAGTCCAGTCTTTCTAGTGGTTTTTGGGATGTTTATGGGCCTATATTTGCTTCCACTCTTTGAAAAAAGAATGGGAAAAATAAACATATTATTCATTGTGAACGACTTCATTAACATAAAGGGGGAATGGACCTTAAAGTCATTTATATATCTTAATGTGATAAAGCTTGAACTATGTTCCATTTTACATATCATGAAAGAAAACAGTTCATGACATCATCACATCAGCTGCTCCCCTCCCCACCACACATGCAAAAAGAGCTAAAGGTTTAGGGCATTGTAAGAGAGTGTAGAAGATCTGACCAGGATACTACTGCTCCTTAACAGCCTTCTTGTTCTTCAATAAGAAGTTAAGCTTGTTTGAGCATATGTCTTTCAGAACCTGAGAATATGGAGTGGACGTATCATAAGAATTTGCCTTATCTCACTTAGGACTTGCAGAGAATAGAGCCCCCATTCTTTACTGCACTAAGACAATGGTTCAGTGGCTTTGGTGCTTTATCTCTTTGTCTTGAGCAAATTTGTTAAGTATTTCCCAAGATGTATTTTCTTATCACATTACATTAGGTAGTTTTTCATTATCAAATAGTTTATTTGGGATTTCATCAAAGTTACAAGTTGCTTATTTTACCCATGTTAGGGATAAGTTGAATGGAATGTTCATAATACACATAGTTGGAATCACAACATATACTTTTTGCTGGAATTGTAAATTACTTTTGCATTTTCAATAAAATGTAAATATTTTATAATAAGCCTGGATGTATATTAAGTTTGGGAATTCAACATGATCACTGTCAGTAATTTACAATTTTCATCGTTATTAAATATGCCAGGCAGCCCAAACTTAATTATTTTGCATAGGAGGGACTACTGTGTGGATTTTGTAATCCAGTTATCTGTAGTTCATAGTTACATAGCTCCCCTATCCACTTACCCATTGAAAAACTAGTTTCTGAGTCCATTTATTGTCCCTAATTATGTCAATGGTCTATATCAATTTTCCAGCAAGACATCAAACAAAGGTAAATAGAGACTCTTCTCTACATCTATTTATTCAAAAGCTTTTGAGAGGGCTATTGAAGGGCTTGTTGGGAAAGGTGGTAATGAATTTAAGAGATTTATTTTAGGAAGCTCATATGCATCCATATTGTCAGCACAAGAACATGTAGTATAACTTACATTTTCAATCATGCTAGCTAGTGCTGTCAGAAACAATGCTGTGTAGTTCTCAACACTATCTGATCTATCTTTACTATGCACAAATACCTCATAACATTTTTCTAGTAAGCCAGAAGATTAATAAGAAAACTGACTCAGAAGGTGATACCAGGCTCTGGCCTAAAGCACGTCATAAGTTTGATTTTTTTTTTTTTCTTGTTGTATTACTATTTTCTTTCTTTTTTTTTTCTGTTTTTTTTTATTAATTTTTTTGCACACAAAAACAATAAACATTTTCTAATAATACATACAAACAAGAAGATGCGTATCAAACATATTAGGAAGGTTGCACATGGGAAGTCGGGGAATAGAAATGGGGGGTGGGAGTTGAAATAAATGAGAGAGGGACTTTATATGGATCAGTGATAATAACTCAATCCTCTATTTGACAAAGAAGAGGGAGAAGGAAGAGGAAGAAAAAGAAAGCGGGATAAAGGATCAGAAAGGGAGGAAAATAGAAAAAATTAGAGTATGACTCCAGGGTAGACCTGTTTTGTTGTCACTGAGTTGGTTGGTTAGTTTGTCTGTTGTATTTTTCATGTTTCGCCATGTTGGCCAGACTGGTCTCGAACTCCTAGCCCGAAGTGATCAACCCGCCTCGCCCCCCAGAGTGCCGGGACCACAGGCGTGAGCCACCACGTCCAGCCCCCACATTGCTTCGCCTCTGCCCGGCCGCCCCGTCCGGGAAGAAGTGAGGAGCGCCTTTGCCCAGCCGCCCCGTCCGGGAAGTGAGGAGCGCCTCTGCCCGGCCGCCCCGTCCGGGAAGAAGTGAGGAGCGCCTCTGCCCCGCCACCCATCGTCTGGGAAGGGAGGAGCGCCTCTGCCCGGCCACCCATCGTCTGGGAAGTGAGGAGCACCTCTGCCCGACCGCCCCATCTGGGAAGTGAGGAGCGCCTCTGCCCGGCCGCCCCGTCCGGGAAGAAGTGAGGAGCGCCTCTGCCCGGGCGCCCCGTCCGGGAAGAAGTGAGGAGCGCCTCTGCCCGGCCACCCATCGTCTGGGAAGTGAGGAGCGCCTCTGCCCAGCCACCTATCGTCTGGGAAGAAGTGAGGAGCGTCTCTGCCTGGCCACCCCGTCTGGGAAGTGAGGAGCGCCTCTGCCCGGCCGCTCCGTCTCGGAGGTCTACCACGGAGGCCATAAGTTTGATTTTGACAAGAAGGTCCGCAGTAGAAATATATTAATACAGCACTGAGTCTTAATGGAGGAAGAAAGAAACTTTGGTCTTTTAAAATGTTCTAAGGTTTTCCTGTTGTAGAATAATGATTTCTGGTCAAATTGAACAAAGTACAGGGGTCTTCCTTGGATGCCAACTTGAACCCCCAGGATATTTTTAAGACACAAGGGACATCGTGAAAGGATCACTTTAACATAACTTCTTTGTCAAGGGTCCATTTAAGAAGGTAAAGTGTGCTATTTTGAGTGGCACATGAAGTGTAACTTCGGCATTACCATGGAAGATAAGTGTGTATAAATGCTACGAATAATTTTATTTTTAAAGTTCTTTATTTTCTTTTGCTCTTGAAAATAAGTTTATCTCAGAAAGAAATAAACTTCCAATGTTCTTGAAAGTTTTAAATTAAATTTTGAAATTTTGTCCAAACAGCAGTCTTAACACCATAATTTTTGTGTTTTTATATTTAATAGTAGTGAACTAGATGGAGGGAATGGAATTACAATTAACCACCACTACCACAGCTTGCCATCCCTCAATTAGCTTTGTGTAAAGGGATACTGCTATTTACCAAATATTTCTATTGGAAACGGAGTCCAAATTATCCTTGATCAAAACTTAATTGGTAAGATTTAAGAAGCAAAAACAAGAATAAAATCCAATTCCCAAATAGAGAATTGATTTCAACTGGAAAGCCAGTATTTTGGGACTTTAAAATGAATTGTGTGTCTGAGGCACTCCTCTCTTTCAATTTGTTGAGCACAGCAGTGTCTGGTGGAAAAAATGTCACCACATCATGTCCATGCCTCCTGTGGTAATCCTTGTGGTAGTCTGAGATGTTCTGCATACTGAGGGTGCATCTATGTCCAGCCTTGCCACAGCCTTAAGCAATGGGTTGTGTTTTATTTCAGAAGACTTGATTCTCCAGTGAACTATTTAATAGCTACTTTGGCACCTAGTACTAAACTAATGTTATTTATTTATCTTTGTGTAGTATTTTAGAGAAGTCATTCTCAAGGTATGGCTCCTGGTCCAGCAGCATCAACATCACCAGGCAACTTGTTAGAATGCAAATTTCTAGGCACCACCCAAGACCTACTGAAGTAGAAACTTTAAAGGTGGGGCACAGCCATCTGTGTTTTAACAAGCCTTCCAGGTAATTCTGAGGCACACTAGAGTTTGACAATACTGCCTTAGAATTTTCAAGGTGCTTTTTTTTTGGTGTCAGGTAGTAGGGTACTGAGTTTGTTTTGCAGAGGAACCTAAGGCTTACAGAAGTCAATTGATGTGCTCAAGCTCAGTCAGATCTAAGTAACAGAATTTGGACTTGAATCATGTTCTTTTTGTTCCAAATCATCCCATTTTTTCCATCCGATACTTGCCACCCTGGCTTGTCAAAATAACTCAAACTACGAGCACGGGGGGTTGGGGAACAGACCCAGGCTCCCGCCACACAATGTCCGGTGGGAATATTGTCTGAGTTTTAGGAGTAACTTGCTTTTTTCTTTTTCTTTTTTTTTTTTTTTGAGACAGTCTTGCTCTGTCGCCCAGGCTGGAGTGCAGTGGCGCGATCTCAGCTCACTGCAAGCTCCACCTTCCGGGTTCACGCCATTCTTCTGCCTCAGCCTCCCAAATAGCTGGGACTACAGGCGCCCGCCACCACGCCCAGCTAAATTTTTTTTCTTTTTTTTAAGTAGAGACGGGGTTTCACTGTGTTGGCCAGGATGGTCTTGATCTCCTGACCTCGTGATTCGCCCACCTCGGCCTCCCAAAGTGCTGGGATTACAGGCATGAGCCACCACACCACACCCGGCTGATAATACATACCTTTTGAAATGTGAAATAATTAATTCCTGTGTTGAAGTACTGAGAATCTGTGACTTTAAAAAAATCAGAGAAGCCCTGTAGAAACTTAGAGAGCCATCCACAAGACTGCCCCCACTTCTGACAACAACTCCACAGATCAGGGCTTCCTAAGACCACATTCAGGTTTGAGAGTTCACTAGAAGGACTCAGAACTCACTGAAAACTGTTTTACTCACATTTACAGTTTATTACAGGGAAAGGATACAGACACAAATCAACCAGGGGAAGAGATGCATGGGGCAGAATCCAAGAAGGTTCCAAACCGGGAGCTTTCAGTTACCCTTCCTCATGGAGTCATGGACAGCGTTGTTTTTCTAAAAAAAAAAAAAAAGGCAATGACATGTGACAATACACAGTGAGTACTGCCATCCAGGGAGTTCACCTGAGCTTTGCGTTCATACTTTTTAGTGGGGCCCAATCATGTAGCTGACTGCCTGAGTGTCTGGCCTTTCGTCTTCAGCCTCTTTGGAGGTGGAGTGGTTACTACATGGCAGAAAGCCTCTATCATAAGTCATGTTGTTAGAATGTCTGGTGTGGCCTAAAGCCCCCAGGTAAGCAAAGCCACTCTTCCTAGAGACCACCTCCCACAGGACAAGGGCAAAGGCCAGACCTCTCTTTGGGTAAGGTTAATTCTTTTATACACACTCTGAAATTCAACTAGCTTAAGTGACTGAATATCTCATCCTTTTCTTTCTCTCACTCCCTGGTAAGGAGGGATGTTGCTTCTGATCATGCAGGGAGTATCACAAAATGTGTGTTTATTGCCTCATCTTAAATAGTTATCACATTTTGATGATAATTTGCGATATTTTATCAGTAAGGAAATGGTGAAGTATGGCAGCTGGGGTTCAGCTTTTCGGCACATGTTCAAATGTGAGTAAGTGTTCTGGCTCTTATGCGGAAATTGGTGGCCCAACAGTCATTAACCCCAGAGCTTCTCTTTGCCTTCCATACATTACACTGGCTTTGCCCTTAAACATCAACATTGCTTCCTTTCCCCCACTTAATGATTATCTCCCACCTTCTCTGCTCTCCCAACCACTGGTTTAATCAACACATATTGATTAGAAAATAATGCATCCAAATAATTTGTATTTTCTTTTTGGTCAAAATGGGCTTGGTTAACAAATTTACTTGAAATTATTAGTGTTGACTTATCAGAATGGAAAAGTTTTGCTTTACCTGGTTTCACTCACTCATTTATTCAGAGTTTATTAATTTCCTGTGATGTATCAGGTACTGATATGCACACAAATATGCATGCATTATATCTCCTCCTTACAGTAGTGAGCTTTGTAAACTTCACATGACCCCTTTTCATTTTCTGCTCTCCACCTTCTCGTTCTGTTAGTCTTCTGGAGTGGGTAGAAGTGATGGGAAGGTGAATGTAAAGACACAAAGAGGTCCCTAAATGATCTGTTCAGCTCCTTTTCAACTACCATTAAGAACTGCTGTTAGAAGTTTACAATATAAAGGAAGAGACAGAGAAAATAATCACAACCTTCCAGGTGAAATACTAATAGAGGTATGTTACTAAATACATTACAATGTTTGACTATTGTTGGAGTTAGAGAAGCAATGTAGAGGAATGGATTCTCTGTTGGATTCCCCAGTAGGTAACAGATTTTCAGGAAAACTAGTTTAAAAGAGAATTGAAAGTGTGTGTGTGGGGGAAGATGTATTCAGTTAGTTTCAAAGCTTACTTTTATTTGTTTTTGGTCCCATGAGTTGATGCTTGTCCAACACAAGTCATAGGTCATATTCATGATTAAATTGATTGATGAGTTACTGATAGGGATGGGTATTCTAACCATGGACTCACATTTAGATTCAAAGGAGAATAAAGTTAAGTAGCTTTACAATAGTAGAAATTTAAAAAATGCTGTCATTAATTATGTAACACCACACAAAGGCATTTTACTGTAAGCAAAAAAATAAGCCTTTTCTTTTTCATTAAAAAGAAATCTATATAGATGTAGCCTGGAGAGGATGAAAGTGTCAGTTTTCACATTTAAGGATTTGTACTTTATGAGCCTTGATATGTTAATGCCTCCTTTGGGGTTCTTGCGGATGAGCACATTGCACAGGTGGCTCGCTGAATTTATAGACACAATAACTGAACTGGAGAAAAAAGAGGCCAGAGCATTTGTGGCACATTGGATACAGCTGGCTTGGCCCCTTAAGAGCCGACATGAGTTGTATGTGACAGAGCCACTTACTGAGTCAGGAGACGCTCCTTTTCCTGGGATCCCGACCTGCTGCTTTTTTCTCTTCCCTCCCTTTAGTATAGACCAAGGCAAGCTCTGAGAGCTGCTTTGTCAAACTGTGAAATGAGGAAATTAATTTATCATAATTTATAATGTTCTGAAGGTCTTTGAAATGAACATCTGTTAAATGCAACTTCTCTTTGTAATGTTCTAAAACTTGGGTGAGTTAAACAATTAAGGGGCTGGGAAACTTGAAAATATTAAAGGGTCTGTCTGAAAAAAGTTTAGGCCAGAGAACTGGCTTTTGTAAATTAAAGTGGTTATTTTATTATCAAATTATAAACACTGCATATACACTTGCCATATTTGTCAGGGTGGGTATTAGGTGTTTGACTGGAATTTCTTCAAGATTATTGGGATAGTCATTGCCAAACATTGTTGAAAATAAAAAAGGAGAATGATTTCTCTGTCTCTGTCTTTCTCTCTCTCCTCTCTCTCTCTCTCGCGCACACACACACACACACACACACACACACACACAATATTAAACTTAAAAGATTCAGAGTTCATTATTAACAAATACTTCTACAGATTCAGGGTGTTCCCCTGCCAGTTTCAACTAATACTGTAGCAAAAATGGAGGCCCTTTTCAGCACCACTATTTCAAGTAAGGGGTATACGTCCTGGAAAGATAGGAAAAGAGAGATGAAAGCATGAGAGAAATGGTAAAAGTTAGAGAGGGTGTGATTTATAAAGCAAGAGTCAATGAGGAATAGGGCATGATAGAGAGAAAAGAGGAAAAAATATTGTTTTCCTTACCTTTGCATATTATTTATGGGCAAGACATTATTTTTAGTTTTTCCTCTATTATTTCCCCCGGGTTCAAATTTGTAGCCAGACTCTGTGCCTTCAGGGGAAGTTGACTTAGAGAGCAAAATGTAGAAGTTATTTGCAAGCCGTCTGTGTTTATGGATTTTGTTTTCTAGAAGCTTGGACACTGAGGAGAGAGGCTGGAGTGCAGGCATTACTTGAGGCTAGGTGGCCCTGGAAGCCATGAGCTCCCCACGGGGAGGTTAAAAGTCCTTAGAAGGGAATGTCTAAGAGGTTGGCCCTGGATGCTGGTCCTGAGCCTCAGGTTTCCAGCCTTAGCCAAGACTCCCTTGTGCCACCTCTGGTACACAGTGGGATTTCAGGGCCTGATGTGAGCTTGGACAAAGGTTATCTCTGTATCAAGCCATTCAGAGAGAAGTCCAGAAGAGGCTTCTTAAAGTACTGGCATTATACTATACTGTATTACCTTTGTAATACCCACATGGAGTAAGGGAAAAAAATTCCCTGCCTTCCCATGGGATGGGGCTCCAACTAGGGTTTGTGGTTTCACATTCTTCTCTGCCTGCTACATTTGCTTTGTGGGCTTGAAGTCTCCTTTTCCAATAACTCTTCTGCATTTCCTTGCTCATCTTACCCATTTCTGTTGTCTCATTTCTAGCAGAGAAAAATATTCACAGATATTGTTATGTATATATGTATGTGTTTAGTTACTTTTAACTTCATCTATTCCCACAAAGGACTTTAGATAATGTAGGAAGTTTGCTTCGGAATATTATCAATATAATAATAATATCCTTTCCACATTGAACAATTGAACATAGGTATAAAGAATTGTGAACCAATGGATTTGAGACAAGAGCTAAATTTAAATTTATCCATTGTTTAAGACAAAAGGCCTATTAAAATCCTAAAAATATACAAAAGGCTGTGGGTTGGCTATTTGATATTTTCATGAGCCTATATAGTGTAGTAGCTAATGAACTTGGGGTCTGGGGTCAGACATACCTGAGATTCAGTTCCAGCTTTTCTTAATTCTAACTGTACAATATTGGGCAAGTTTCTTTATTTTTTTTTTCATCTGATCTACAGGGTTGTTGTGAGGATTGACTGTAAATATGGGTAAAGCATTGAAGAGTGGCCAGCACAGACTTAATGTTTAATAATACTATTTAGTATGCTTGCTACTAAATGGTCCTGCTTTCAAAAATTTAGGATATATACATGTGAGGCAAACAGTTGTTATGCTCATAGCAAGTCATGATCCTGGGTTCCTTTCAGTTAGACTCCTAAGAATCTCTAGCAGAATACAGTATTATTACTGTGTGTACTCAGAAAAATAATCCTATATACACTTCTTTGATATGTTTCTATAATTCAAATTATCTGTTATTTCAGATTGGTATTTCTCTCGCCTACAATGAAAAATGAGATATTTTTATAGAGGAAAAACATATCAACATGACATGTTTTGTTTTGCTTTATCTAAAAGTAGTAGTGAATTGCACTAAATTATTAACATAGTTTTTCTAGTTTTCACTGTTGGTTTTGTGTAGTGTGTGTGTGTTTGCCTGTGTACTGTGCACGTGCACCACATTCATGCACTTAAAGCAACTTGAAGTTATTTAACCTCAATAGTTTAATTGATGTCGAGGTTATCACACTGGCCTCATAAGCACTGTGCTTCATTTAAAGAGCTAGTCAATACAGACTAAATGTACAAAATGACATGAATAGATAAAGCATTTTCAAAGCATTGTGTGCAATACATGGCATGTGCTGATAGAAATCATTTTTCTTAAGGGGTATTCTATAAAGGATAATGCTTACTTGCTCTGCAATTCTTGTTAATTTTTTAAAATATAGCCTTGATTTGAGTAATAAAATAACTTCTACCTATTTCAGATGTTTATTTGACATAGATATTTTACTTGGGAATGTATTATAGCTCATAAAAAGGATTAGCTAAGAATAATTGAACCTGTACAATGAAGTGAGAAATATATACTATTAATTACCTGTTAATTTAATATGATCATATAGTCCACAAATACATAGAATGACTACATTAGTTAGATGGTCCTTCCTCTGTGAATATGGGTGGAAACCTTGGCTGAATTTGTCTGGCAATATTGTCTCTTAATTGACTGGTCTGCATTGGAATGTTTGTTTCCTTACCTAATAATTTAATGCAATTTGTAGAGAATTCTGTTTCTCCTTCTGCAAATGATCAAAGTTCTGTCTTTCAGGTTCTCTTTTTTCATCTTGTTATTTTCCAGATCTAGGCATATACTAGACTGTAACAAGATTTGCTCTGAGGACACATGCTGTCTGTGAAACATCTTCTGCTTCACTCTGGGAAGAATGATTGTATTTCTTTTTTCTTTTCTTTTTTTTTTTTTTTTTGAGACGGAGTCTCGCTCTGTCGCCCAGGCTGGAGTGCAGTGGCGCAGTCTCCGCTCACTGCAAGCTCCGCCTCCCAGGTTCACGCCATTCTCCTGCCTCAGCCTCTCCGAGTAGCTGGGACTACAGGCGCCCGCCACCATGCCCGGCTAATTTTTTGTATTTTTAGTAGAGAAGGGGTTTCACTGTGGTCTCGATCTCCTGACCTCGTGATCCGCCTGCCTCGGCCTCCCAAAGTGCTGGGATTACAAGCGTGAGCCACCGCACCCGGCCAGAATGATTGTATTTCTTTAGCCACAGTTTTGTTTTCTGTCTCAAGGAGTTCACTGCCGAGGTAGAAGGGACTCAGCATGTTCTAGGTCAGGTTTTTACTGAAAAAGATTTTTATGTCTTTTTTGAAAAAGTCATAAAAGGAAAAAGAAAAGAGAATGGATGGTCACAAACTAAATGGTTCAGTTGTGAACGTTGCCTCAAATATTTCCTTAAGGCTCATCAAGAGGAGATTTTTTGGCAGTAGAATGAGTGAGTCAGAAAGGTTAATATCTGGTAGATTTTTAATAGGGTTTTACTAACCTAGATAATACATTATCCTATTAGTAGAAATATCTAATTGCAAAGAATAATTCATTGGTTGGCCTTGCTTACAAAAGGGAGTTTAGTTATTGAGCTAGTAATAGGCTTCTCTGACATCTAAGAATTTATTGCAAACAGCTAAAACTGTATGTACAGACTTGAGTAGAAGGGTAGTCATCTTAGTGTTGTGTGTATTAATAGTAGACAACAGGCTGGGCATGGTGGCTCATGCCTGTAATCCCAGCACTTTGGGAGACGAAGGAGGGTGGTTCACTTGAGGTCAGGAGTTCAAGACCAGTCTGGCCAATATGGTGAAACCCCATCTCTACTAAAAATAAAAATAATAATAATAAAAAAATGGGCTGGGCATGGTGGCAGTGGCTGGACTCCCAGCTACTTGGGAGGCTGAGGCAGGAGAATTGCTTGAACCTGGGAGGCAGAGGTTGCAGTGAGCTGAGATCACGCCATTGCACTCCAGCCTGGGTGACAAGAGCAAGACTCCATCTCAAAAAAAAGAAAAAAAAAAAAAAAAAGTAGACAACGAGAAAAACTAGGTATGCATTAATTCAAAGTTGTTTAAATAAATTATTGTAACAAGCATAATGGAACACTCTGAAGTAATTTTAATTGACTTATTGATATGAAAAGATGTTTTTGATATAGTTTTAATTGGAAAAAAATACAGAATAGTATCGTATTGTAATTTCTATGTTAAAGTTTTAATAAAGTTCCTTAAGTCCTGACAAGATTATGAGTAATTTAAAATTTATTGTATTTGCTTTCTGTATTTTCTAATTATCTGGAATGAACATGTGTTGTGATAAGATACATCAGAATGTTATGCACATAGTCCGGTCTTATTAATCAAATATTTCAATTAATAGAAAATTATAAATTTTATATTGATTAATTTGCATTTTCACTTAACCCCACACTATGAACATTTTTCCATGACAGTAAATATTTATCAAACATTTTTCTAAAGTTGCTTTCTGTTTTATTGCTTAAAGTTACCACAGTTTAACCAAACTCGTATTGATGAACAATATGATTGTTTTAAGGCTGTAATAAAACTACTATTGTATATACCTCTGCTTCCTTGTAGGAGTATTTAATAAGAAAATTTCTAGTAATGGAATTGCTAGACTGGAGAGAATACCAATGTAAAAACACTGTAAATATTGCTGTTAAAAATATTAGAATTTTTTCCTCCAAATATTCCTCTTAAATTTATACTCATACCATCAGGGTATGATTGTTGCCATTTTCCTAGCCCCTCGATACGGTTTGGCTGTGTTCCTACCCAGCGCTTACCTTGAATTGTAATAATCCCCACATGTCAAGGGCAGGACCAGGTGGAGATAATTGAATCATGGAGGCAGTTGCCCCCACGCTGTTCTCGTGATAGTGACTGCGTTCTCGCGAGACCTCATGGTTTTATAAGGGGCTATCCCCTTCACTCAGTACTTATTCTCTCTCCTGCCGCCCTGTGAATGTGAAGGGGTTCCTTCTGGCATGATTGTACGCTTCCTGAGGCCTCTCCAGCCATGCGGGACTGTGAGTCAATTAAACCTCTTTTGTTTATAAATTACCCAGTCTCAGAAATTTCTTCATAGCAGCATGAGAATGGACTAATACGGCCCTCAAAAACACCGTTTATTATCTATAGCTATGCTGTTCAAAATGGAGGCAGTGCCAGTGTGTGACTATTTGAACTAATTACAATTAAATATAATTTAAAAATTAGTTTCTCAGTCTCATTAGTCATACTTCAGGTTGCACAATAACAACCTGTGGCCAGTAGTTACTATAGTAGGCAACATATACAGACTATTTCTATCATTTCAGAAATTTCTATTGCACTGGGCTACGTTGTGCTGTGTAATAGCACAGTTTTAACCCTTGATAATTTGGCAAATGAAAAACATCTTGTCTTAATTTTCATTCTTTTGATTTTTTTCAGCTGAGCATCTTTTTAAACATAATTGTTAACTATGTTAACTTTTTAAACATAATTGTTTTATGTTAACATAATTTTTAACATAAAATTACCTTTTTTTGTCTTTTGCTCATTTATATACTGTGTAGACTTTATAAGATCTTTATATTATGGATATTAACCCTTTATAAATATGTTGCACAGTTTTTCTTATTTACTGTTTATCTTTCAAGTATATTTATAGTGTCTTGCAATATAGAAGTTTATGTGGTCAAACATGCGAAGCTTTTTCTCCGTGGTCTGATTTTAATTTCTATCTAAATAAATCACCACCTAAAGAAGTATAAAAATATTATCTTATATTTCTTTAGTACTTTTAGTTTTTTTATGTAAAATAAATCCATATGATACAAGGTTCTTTTTGTTTCCACAAGTAACCAGTTTTTTATCATAATTATTGAATAAATTCATTCCCTAATGCTTCAAAATGCTAATTATTGTTTATTACATTTGTCTCTAGTTCTATTTTTAGATTTATTGATCTGCCTATGTTTGTGCATGCCATAGCAACTTTATTACTGTAGCTTTATATTATGTTTTACTAACTGATAGAATAAGTTTTCTAATGTCATTTTTCAAAATGTCAATTATTGTTATGTATTCATTCATTCATAAAATCTATAACTGTCAGATTCTCTTCCACTATAAACTATTTTTATTTAAAGTTTATTAAATATACAAATAAATGTGTGGTCATTAGATCTGTACAATTTTGAGATTTTTTCATCTAAGAATATTATTTTTTAACTTTGAGGAAGTATGTTATAGCTGATGTTCAATTTCATATTTATAGTTTGTACTCATTTTTGTGCCTATCAAGATCATTTTGTAATCTTGCTTTGGTCATCTAGTATATAACCCAATTTGCTGTTTTGTGTCATTTAAAATTGTTGATGAGGATTCCTTTACCTGTTCAGCAAAATAATTGCTAAAACTGTTACCAGGACAGAGCCAAGCATACAAGACCATATGGTGTACTAAATTTAATGCCACAGATCTGTGATTAACTTAGGAGAGTTAAGTAATCTCTAATTCTGTTAAATATGAAAACTATATTTTTAACATGAAATTACATTATAAAAAATTATTTTAAATCATTCAGAAAGGCTTTGAAGACCTTTATTGTGTGCATATTATCATTTTATATGCTAATAATTATTTACTACTTGATACAGTTTGGATGTTTGTCCCCTCCAAATCTCATGTTGAATTGAAATCCCCAGTGTTGGGGGTGGGGTCTGGTGGGAGGTGTTTGGATCATGGGGGTGGATTCCTCATGGATATCTTGGTGCTGTCCTAGTGATCATGACGGTTTTCACGATGCCTGGTTGTTCAAAAGTGTGTGGCAACTTCCCCCTCACTCTCTTGCTGCTGCTGTCACTATGTGATGTTCCTGCTCCGGCTTCAGCTCTTCCGTGATGGTAAGGTTCCTGAGGCCCTTATCAGAAGCAGATGCTGGAGCCATGCTGGTACAGCCTGCAGAACCTGAGCCAATTAAACCTGTTTTCTTTATAAACTACCCAGCCTCAAACATTTCTTTATAGCAATTCAAGAACAGCCTAACACACCATTCGCATATGCAAGTATTGATTACTGAAGTTGATGATTAGCAGAATGCCTAATAAGCAGGCTTTCCATAATAAATACAACATGAAATATCATTTACTCCCCAACAAATTCCATATTTCTCTGCTTTCTTTTAAAGAGCTCACCCTTCCTCAAAAGCTCAAATCAAATCCTTCCATGCATTCATTTCTGCTGGAATATTTTGCCCAATATTTGGTATAGTTGCTGAGACAATGAAAGTTAACTCAGACTACCTATAGGGCCTTAAGTCTTGCCACAAAGAAGGGGTAAGAAATCATTCTACTGCCCTCTTCCTTGAATCTGGTGTTCAGTGGGTGAATCCTGATGGGAAAACAGCTTGTCTTTTTCTCAGCCAACTCCATATGGATCCCATGATTACTAGTTTGAAGTCCAAGTATCATCTAAGATGAAATCTTGCCCTCAACATCAGGCTGATTTGAGTCATACCCTCATTTTCTCTTCCATTTCTGAGAAGTTGAATCCTGTATTTAACCACCACCACTCTGGCTGAGGCATTCCCTCATCCCATCTTCCACTGCCACGCCAGGTCCAAGATTCTACTGTACTATAGACAGGTGTTACACCACTCTCCAGATTCACATCATTACGGCCCCACCACATAGAAAGCAGTGCGCATAGCGTAACAGCTTGAGTTGGGCAGTTCACCATCTCCTGCTTAGGCACTTGGTTGGATTCTTGTTAATTCTGCTTGAGTCCTACTCTAATGTCATTTTAGTTTTCACAGAGACAAAATTATCCATGTTACAAATACAGTTGACTCATGAGCAACATGGGTTTGAACTGCATGGATCTACTTGTATGCAGATCTTTTTCAACCAAACACTGACCAAATGTACAGTTTGCAGGATATGGAGGTCTGACTCTGCATCTGCGGGTTCCACAGGTACTACTGTGGGACTTGGCGATGTACTGATTTTGGTATATGTGGAGGTCCTGGAACCGATTCCCTGGCTATACTGAGGGATGACTGTACTTGTTTTTCCCTGCCAGCCCACTGTTCAGGTAGCTTCAGATATTTTATCTGAGACTATGAACATTATGAAGTTTTGACTTCCTTGACAAGTCTACCTTAATTATGAAATTATTTTAGTGATTTTTTTCATGCAGTTTGTAATTTATCCCACACTTCTAAAGTGCAGGAATTATACTTTATTATATCTCTCATTGTCGTAGTAGCCATATTTTCTGGGGAAAAAATCCAGATACATGATTTGATAAATTCTACTATACTTACAGGGTCAAAGTATGAATTATTTGAAATAGAACCTGATGTTTTTATTCTGGCTATCATTATTGCCTTATTTAAAACATAGTTTTCTTGCAGGTAGCATTCAAAAAGTTTCTTGTTTAATATATGTGAATAGCATATGAAATGCATTAGTTGAAGAAGCATTTTCTTGATTGTAAAAATAATTACTTTTAGGGAACTTTGGAATAAATTACTGTGTTAATTTTTTTTTTCCTGAAAA
Source organism: Hylobates moloch (assembly GCF_009828535.3). NCBI lineage: Eukaryota > Metazoa > Chordata > Mammalia > Primates > Hylobatidae > Hylobates > Hylobates moloch. The sequence continues at coordinate 104,340,016 of NW_026652278.1, read as the reverse complement.
TTCTTAGCACTTTGTATTGCGTTGGAGAGACCCTCCCCACTCTGTGCATAGAATAGTCTTTTCAGTATAGCACCTGAAGGGGTCACTCATGCACAGGATACTTTCTCTCTATCCTGTCATACTCTCTTGGTGATGCGTACTCTTGATTTGAATAGCAAAATATCTTTGAGTAGTGGTAGAAACATTTTGTGTTGCTTCTGAGGGACAGAGCAGTTGAATTCTGTCTTGAAATAAAGGTTGTGTTCCTAAGAAGTGTGTTCAAACTTAGGAATTTAAGGGATATTTTTGTTATTTCTGAAATAGTTATTTTCTTGACATTTTCTTAGAAGTTTGTTTTAAGGATAAGAATGAAACCTAGAACACATATGCATTAGAATGATTAGATTTTCAAAAGCTTTGTAGGAAATGAGGGCAAAATATTTTCAGACCTTTATATATTTTTTTCATGGAGACAAAATTTTTTAGCAATGGGAAGGGTTATAATTTCATAAGCATAGTTTTCCCTCAAATTTAAATTCATTTGCATTTTTCTAATCCAAAATATAGCTTAAGAAAGTTCCCTCTGGCTTTATGGTTTATTACTGATTTCACTCTAGGCAAGAATAATGAAAACACCCAGCTTTGACACTTAGATATTGTTATGACAAAATCTTTTTATAATATTGAGACTTTTTTCTCATTACAAAATGAGACTGATGAATTTCACACAAAAGGGGCTACCTTGACAATCCTGACACTTGTATGATTGTTGCATATTATCCTGTTTTTTAAAAACGTGTGTGCCTAAATATCCCAGAGTAATGATTATATGATAAAATGTCATACTGCTTTTGAAATGCTTTCAGTCCTTTCGTGACAGAAAATTAGGTAGAAAGTCCAATTTTCCATGTCTCTGTGTAGACTTCTTTATTTCTAAATTTAGATTAGGTAGACATCTTAAAGTAGTTTTATAGAGAAAAGTGCGGTCATATTTTTAGGTTCCTTATGTTTGACACTTGCATTTTTTAAGCAAGCAATACTCATTGATTACCTAGGAAAGTTTCTTTATGCTTTTTAATTTGATAGTATGGGCAATTTATTAGGTGTTTCCTGTTTTTAACTGCAGTCTGATTCTGAAGGAAATGAGCAGTGTCTGTGGCACAGCAGATGAGTCTGTGTCTGATGAGAGCCATGTGGGCCAAACTCTCATTTTTCATAAGTACTGTCATTTTACAGATGTATGACCTTTTTCTTTCTTCAGAGGAGGAGGGGCTGGGGAGAGAAGATAATGCACAGGGTTCATTTGAGAAACTCTTGTAGGCAGATACACAAATCATGTCATGTAAACCAGAACAGGCTAAGGAAACCTCACATCTCTTTTCCGAAGACAATAACAGATAGGACAGAGAAAGATGGAGTCAAAGATGATTAGGAAAACAGGAATGGTTAATGGATAACAGCAACGTGGCGCCAAGCTGTTCATTCCATGTCATAAAGATATGAAGCCACACAAACAGAGGCCAGGTAAAAGGTCTCTGAATGAATATCCAATCAATGCAGATGTATATTTGTGCTTTGAGACTTTTTAATAGAGAATAATGTGATGTATGGAGAAGTTACTTGTAGCAAATTGAGCTATTCCTTACTTAAAAGTTGCAACACATCCGGAGCTAGCTTCCCAGGTGTGTGGTGTGACCAGTGTAGTCACACAGGGCCCCAAGCCAAAGTGCCAAGCACTTAGTTTAATGCTCTGCTGTTGCCCTGAATTTTGATTTTACACTGGGTCCCACAAAATGGTAGCCAGCCCTGAGAGCGTGCCTAATAAATTGTGGAGCTGTATTTCTTATGTTTTCAGTACATGGCACTTTTAATTTCTAAAACCATAGGTTCATATGGTCCTGGAAACCAATGGTGGTTCAAATGGTCATCATGGCGGCCAGCAAGGAGAGCTGTCTTAGGCTCTTGTCTCACCCAACATCTGACCTACCTTTACTTGCTTTAGGTCCAGGGGATTTATTTGATCAAGGCTAAATTTGATGGAAAGTTGAGATCAGTTCCACATCATAACTCATGTTTAAGGTAGGGTGAAGAAAAAAATTTATTCTGACATTTTTTTCTATGAAGAACCAAAGTTATGGTTCTCTAAACTTGATCAACATGTATACACATGTGAATATGCACACACATGTGCTTATACTTATCTCAGAATAGGTTTAGTAATATAAATTATATATTAAAATAATTTATTTCATAATATAAAAACACTGAATCAAGTGTAAAATTTTCATACATATGAAGAGATATCACTTCATAGGATCTTAAGAAAATAAATCTTCACTATATCATATATTCATTTGGAGTAAACATTGTACAATATTATCATCACACTATTAAAAGGGGTTAATTAAGAAAACAATTATTTTTTACTTCACTCTTGCTAAATTGTTTTCTAATGATTGGTTTCTTTTTAACATGTATCTAAACTAGGTCTGACAGTGCTATATTATGAAGTCAGTTTCTCTCTATTTTTTTTTTTTGTAGCATATTTTGGTTTAATTAATCTACTTTGTCCTGTAATAAACTCTCAGGAGATGTGAGTGTAACTCATGAAAGCCCAGTGAATTATCTCAGCTGGAACTTATTTGACCTCCTGATTACGGGGAATTTTTGAATCTGAGCTCCTCAGTAGCAGTTTCCACCTCACATGCACAATACTGTTCTGGAGCCTTCCCTCAGCCTGCTCTCTCAGATGCAGGAGTTAATGTTTATTTTGGGAGGAGCTACAAAGGAAGAAGCTCTTTCACTTTAGTTGACCTTTTCCAAAAAAAAGATAACATGCTAGTCAGCTATACATATTGTATCTAATGATAAATGTTAAGAATGGCTCTGATATCAATTAAATCAACTTCATGTATTCATCTTAAAAAATACCCAATCAATCAAAATGCTTTCTCGCAGGAAAAGTGGACCATTAAATGACAGTTGCCAAGCAATTTCTATTTTACAAATCAATTCCATGCTTAAATTGAGGTATATATTGAAAACATCTAATCTATTATATATATCTTAAAAAAAAAAAGACCCTCCTCCCAACCCAAACTGTTAATTATTGCACAGTCAAGGCTGCAATTAAAGGCTGAAGAGATTTGTCTAGCAAGATAACAGAGGGAGGAAAACAAGGGACACAATCTCTATAGGGCAGTTACATCACACTTGATAGCTCTCTCACACTTGATAGCTCATCCCATGGATGCTGTTGTTTGTTCCTTAGCAGAATATCCTAGTCAATAGATAGATAAAAATAAAGAGCAATTGAGATGTGCATCTGCCTGATATTGGAAAGGAATATACCTCTCCAAAAGGTCTGAAAGATTCTCCTCTATCTGGATGCCTCAAACTCAATGCTTTCTCTTTAGTTAATTCCTCAGAAAAATGTTACGGATAGCAATATAACTATCCAATCACTTATTTACTCAAAGATAAGGGACTGTATGTAAACTCACTTAAGATAGGCATAACAATTCTTTAAGAAAGAAGACTTCTTCATAAGATTTAATGTAAACCAAAAGAATAGCCCTAAGATTAAAGAAAGATGTTTCAGAACAAAGAAAGTGTCTTATATGATATCCTTTTATTTCCATAACAAAACTGCAAGGCTCTAAACTTGCAGCTACCTCTAATATAACACTGATTTGTTTTAAGTATTACTTTGAAATCTTTTCTGTTACTTATCAAAATTTGTTCTTTTTAATTTTCATCTTCTCAACTTCAATTTTTAAAGTCACCTATTTCTGAAAATAATGTTTTTTTCTTCCTTTTTTTAAAAAAAGGAAAATCAAGTTCTTGCCATACTCTCTGAAGCCAAGGCATCTGAAACTGGATAAATTCTCTAATTCATTTTTTTTAAACTTTACTTTTGAATTGTCCCTCATTTACACAATCTCGTCTAAGAGTCTCCATTGTATACTTAGCTTAGGTACACTTACATGCATCTTTCAGCAGTACTTTATCCATCTTGATATAAGAGGCATTGATTAAAATCTATCTAGAGATATAAGTCTTTTCTTAATAGAGTTGCTGTTTTATAGTTTCTATACTTGACATTAGAAATGAGATATTTTCATCTATTTGTTGAAATTATCATAAAATAAAGGACTGTAATAATAGACTGAGTTATAACAATGGTGATGTTTTGAATTGAGTCTCAAGTTATGCCAAAAAGATGTTTAACAGTCTTTTGGATACATATAACTATCATAACTATATACTTCTATAGTCTTCTGACTTGAAGGAAGCCTTTTTCTTTGTCATAAAGATTGAAGATGATCTAAGAAAAGTATGTCATAGCCACACAATAAAAGTATGAGGAGTTAGGTGTTGGGAGAGTTTGGGGCTCATGCTTAACTCTCTGCTTGTACTATTTTACTGATGTAGTTATGCTGAGTTTCTAAATAATGTTTTCCTCTTTACTACTTCAAAATAAATACAAATAACTTTAAAAATAGGCCATGGAATTTAATGAAAGGGTTTTATGAGAATCTAAAACCCCTGTGAGTATTACAAAATAAGTGATCCTAAGATTTTAACCTTTTCAATTAGATCTGATGTGCATGCGTATAGATTTAAATCAAACCTGAAAACCCTGGGCTCTCCTGATACTCTAGAATCTTCTTGAACCATTTTAATATGACCCACTTAATCTTTCATTTATATTGAATCTTCAGAAAGGCTTGTAGATCCCAATTTAAGGCTTAAATTGCTACCCACACAGATTCTGAGTATTAAGAAGCTCAATGTTATTGAGGCAGAGCATATTTCAGCTCTTCCTTCTTAACAAATACAATCGCATATCTAACAGGATGTTGAGAATTGACTTCCCGTTTTGTGTAATATCTACTAGGCAGCAATTCTGAATTGAAACAACGTAGCAAACTTTCTGCCCTGAGCAGCCATATTTATAGAGTATAATTTTTAGGCTCTTTGTGCAGAATATTGAAAACAAAATATGAAATAGTCTGTTTTGCTGAACTATAGGGTTATTAGTTTTAAAATTCAAGCAACATGCAAATCAGAAATAACATCCTAGGACTGGGTCAATCAAAAAATTCTGTGAGCAGATAATTTGTTTAATAACCATTCATAGGGACCCCCTGTGTTCTTTTTCTTTTTGGCACAGTTGTTTTCCTTCTTGTCTTCTAAGCCTAAGGCATCTAATTTGCATTTGATTTGCATTTTGTTCTTAATGGGAAAAAAGAGAAAGCAAGCACATGAGAGAAGGAAAGAAAAAACAGTTCCAGATATCTAGCAGTAACCAATTCCTTGGTGTTAGCCTGTGCTGTTGAATATTTTATAATTTATAAACTGAAAACACATTACGCTCTGCTTTTCAAACAGGCTTTGTCACATGCCTTTTCTAAACCTTTTAAGACATTAGGCTTGTGACCAGTATAAAAAAATATGCATTCTTTATTTCTACAGATCTCTTATGGTGCTACACTGTGGGAATGGAAGAACAGAGGAGGTTAGAAGGAGGTCTGAAGTGCCTGCTAATCATTTACAGAGGCAAAACTGATTTTAAACTTTTTACTTTTATTGAAGAAATATACGTTGATACTTTTAAAATATCAAGAGAGTATACGCTAGCTAAAGAATTTCTGATTTCTTAACCATCATCTGGACACAATATTTTGAGAGATGCTACTGAGAGATTTGTTGAACCCCACTAAATTAAGGTCAACTCATCAATTCTTAACAGGAATATAAGTTGAAGCTAATTCCTAATAGCTTCTGGAATGCAAAAGCAATGCTGACCTTTAGTCTAGATGTCAATGGAAGCAAAGTCAAGAGCCAGAGAGTTTTGGTTAAAAAATTTATACATTGCTGATAAGAGGTGGAGATTGTCCCTGTGTTTCATATACTGGAATCCAGAGGCAGTGTTTCTAGCTCTGTTCTTGTAAGATCAGAACCAGTCATTTAACCTCCCTTTTATTTCTTTGCATGAACTAAAATTTATGTTGGCAAATTGCTTTTCTGGAGAGAAAATAAAAACTATGTTGATGTAGCATATTAACTCATTGCTGAAAGTACAATAGAAATGGTTTGAATTTTCTAAGAGAAAAATCTCTAGTTAGCTGAAGACCAGATTTGAAAGCAGAGGGAACGTTGAAGAGAAGGGCATAGGATGGCTGTTCTTTGAAAAGCGTTGCCATGGGCCAAGCAGTTTCCAGACAACTGCCCAAGAGCCAGGCAGTGCAGGGATCCTGTAAAACTTCAGCCCTTGAATTCTGTACTGATAAGAGAGGCTGTCTGGATTAACAACCCTGTCAAGGGTAACCCTCTGAAGTGCTTATTTGTTTAGGAAAAGAACCTCATTCATCATCAGGGAGTGATAGAAAAAGGGGCTGTTTGACACCATATCTGAAGGCTACCTGGATGTATGGGCTCTTTGGGTACCTTTCATGAAAAGGAAGAGGAGAAAGGATGCTGTTGCTATTCAGTTTCAACATAGTATTAAAAAGAAATGTATTATACATGTTCACAGTGCCATTTTTTTATGATGCAGTTTCATTTCTTTTCATTGTAAAACTCTGGGAAAATTTTTATCTCAAAAATCAGAGATGATATGTTTATGTTGTTAACTAACGTAAAGATACACGAAAAGAAAAGTAAAATCTGACATTAGACTTGTAGTTTGCCTTTTGTTGATTTTATTATTAGATCCTTTGAAACCTCTTTTATCAATTTGTCTAGTTGAACATGTGAATATTATATTTATTTGCCTCAATAAACTGATTATAGGCCCAAGTTTAAAAAAATGCTATAGGTTAACTAGTGATTTTAAAAAAACATTGGGATAATTATAGATTTTTTTGATCATCTAGAATTTGTTATAAAAATGAAGAAAGTTCAAAAGCAAATATTATTATCTGAGGACATGAATGACAATAACTGATGTTAAAATTGAGTGCCCTGAATATAGATAAAAATAATATTGCTTGCTAGATAGATGACATTTTAGGTACAATAACTTCATCTGTTGTGATTGACAACTAAAACTAAATTCTGTGATTTTGACTGTTTGCATAATGATTAAGAAGATTTCAGCTTTATTTAAAGCAGAAATGTCACATATATATTGCAGTTATTAATTTGTATTTATATAGTAGGTAAATCACAACTACTATATAGTGATAGGGTCATATGTCATAAGCAACAATGCACACATATAAACTACAAAATTCAAAGCGTATCTGTACTCTCTATTATATATAATTTATTGGGAATTATTTGCTTAATTACCTCTTTCTTAAAAAATATCACTCCAAGTAGATATTGTAGTTTTATTGTAGGAAAGAGTAGTTTGGAGAGGTTAAATAACATGTACAAGGCCACATAGCTAGTACGTGGTAGAAACAGGATCTTAAGGCAGATTCATCTGGGCCCAAAGCTCTTAACAACCCTTTATTTGTAGCCACATTGCCCCCCTCTAATGAATCCACATGTATCTATCTGCAAATGTCACTCTTGTTTCTAATAAAACTGTGTGCAATGCCATCTCAAAGGTTCTTTCAGTACCCTAAGGGTATAAAAGGTAAAAGAAAACAAAACAAATACAATGGTTGACACTTGCCATCTAAGAATCAAACCCAGAGTAAATGATCAAATGTTGGAAAAGAGCAGCCTGACATCAGAAAAATCGCTTATGCTGTAGGCACAATCTGTTTCTGATATTATGTCACTACTCATTATGTCTATTCTACTCCCTTCTAGCACCTCCTGGAGTCCTCCCCATTACTGCTTTACTCAGATCTAACTGCCAAGGAACTTCCTTCACTTTGTCTGATTTCTCAAGGTTTTGATGTCTCCTGGGTAACTGTGGGTTAAAATAGATTATCCTAATAATTGGGCTAATGTGATAGCAAGCTAACTTGTTCCTATTCAGAGAAATATAATAATAATACAGAGAAGAGTAAACAATAATAACAATCAACCATTTTCCTATATACATGAATTGACACTGGGGACTGAAACTACCTACCACCCCCTTCCACCCCTTTCTCCCTACAATTTGCTGTCTGCATGTATATGACTGCTATTTCATGAGTCTCTTGCCCAGGCAAATGGTTCGGTTGTTCATTATAAGAACTTCCCTAAAGACCCACCAAATCCTCAAAGGAGAGCATCAAAAGATAGGGCTAAACAATTGTATCCTAATCTTTACTCAGAATTAATCAAGCTTCCTAACTGAAAGCCCACCATAAATCAAATATTCAATTTTCAACACATGTTGTTCTTGCTTCTTTCCCCCTTCAAGACACTGCCAAAGCTCTGTCGAAGTTGGGCTCTCCCTTACCACAGTAAGCAATAACCTCAACTTTCTCTTATCAATAGATTGTGTTAGTAATATTTGGAGAACCTGCATTTGACACTAATAACCACTAACATTTACATAGCACAGTAAATAAATGTGCCAAGTAGTGTGTATACATGTGCATACCACATACACACAAACCATTTATCTCCATATTACACATGAGGGAACTGAGGCCTAAAGTGGTATTAAGTTGCTTGCTCAGGTGACACAGCTTCTTAAGTGGCCTTCTAAACTGTTTCTTGTAATATATATATGACCACCAAAGAAATATGTCTTCAGGAGGCCTCTACAGGAATGACCGTTAAAGTGAAACTTACAGAACTGTGATTGCAGACTTAGGGAGATAATTGTCACTGGGTATGTGTTTCTAGTTAGACTAGCTGCTATTATGGTCTACAGATGGTACCAGCCTTGCACATAAGGCAGTCAGGTTGAGGGAATTAGTATGACATGTTAGTTGAGGAAGGAAAATTGTTTTACTCAGTGTCTGAATGAAGTATGATTGGCAGAGATGACAGTCTCCTGTATAGGTTTCCCACACCAGCTCTATCCATAATTTCACACTAGACTTGCATTGTACCAGGCAACCCAGCCCCTGCTGTGCATGCCTCCAATCAAGGCAGGATATACTCATGCGGAAAGGACTAAAGTCACGGAATAAAAGAAGCTACAGATTAAGAGCTCCGCAACCTCACACTCTTGAGTTATGGAACATAGTGCTGTAACGCTAAGTCATCATTGTGCTTCCTTAATGGGAAGGATGGCGGGGCAAATTCTTTTCTTGATATTCAGTCAATTCTCTATGAATGGACTTCTAGGTAAATGGGACTGATTGTATTCCCTCCATCATTGCCTCTCTCGTAGTCAGTGTCCTGTACACCTGGCAATCAGAATTCATAGGTTCCTGAATTTGGAGAGGCAGAATATGGACATTAGAGGACACCTGTGTTTTCTAGTCCTCTTTTTCTGTGAAAATCTTCTCTCCCCCGACCCCTACATCCACCCCACTTCTCTCTCGCTCTCTCTGGAGTGCATGTGCATGCAAATTCTCTCCAAATTTTCCATCTTTCCATTTTCATGCTTTTCGTGATGCTTTTACAATTCTGCATTAGGTTCTTTTAGGTGGTGACTAGGTTGATATGTGCTTTGTGACCTCATCTTCTGAGGAGTGAGTCTCTGTTAACTGCTATTTGATAAAATGTTGCCTCAGGATTACACTCCTGGGACCATTTAGCTTCCTTGAAACTAGGAGCAAGGAGTCCTTGATACTCTTTAGGAATTCATGTAAAGGAAAATACAGGATAAAGTATGACATTTAAATACTCCTTAAATCATTTATCCTACATGGTGCTCAAATAAATACTCGAAAGGATTTTATTTGTTTTTATAAGTTTCATCTATGTCTATGTATATATGCATGTAGGTATACATGTATTTCCAATTTTTAATACAAACTGTCTTATTTTTCTAAAATAATTCCCATGCTCAAAATCTTCCTTTTTATCCTCCTTCATTTGCAAAATAAAATCTGAAATGTGCTCTGGACCTCATGGACCATATTTCCACTTGTCATGCTTACCTGCCATAGTTTCCTAGAGCAAAGCATCTCAAACTTGAATGTGCATGTGAACCAAAGCAGGTTCTAGTTCCAGTGCAGATTCTGATTCCATAGGTCTGGGGTGAGGCCCAAGACACTGCATGTCTCACAAGTGATACCTGCAATGCTGATCCCTGAACTACGCTATAGAGTAGGGAGACTAGATTCCACAGCCTTGCTCTTGTAGCAAACAGCTGTTTGTTCTACTTATTACCACTTTTAGAAATTCTTCGCCTTTCCTGCCCATTTGCTTTGCTTCTGCTGTTTCATGTCTGTCTCTCTTTTCTGAGATTGGTATTATCTACAGAAATGTCCAATGAATTAGACAACTTTTCACAGGCACAGCACACTCTTTCTAAAATCGCATTTCTGTGTCCTTGAAGGAAAATCCTTTGCACTTCCATTTCCTGAACAAATGTATTTCTTTGAATCACACTCTTACACTCTTAAACATGCTCTGGAAATGGGAACTCGGCCTCACTGAAGGCAGTCGTGAGACACCAAGTCATTGAAGGGACAGGCTCATATTGACAATACAGTCTTTAGCGCAGAGAAATAACACTTCCCATAAAAACACGAAGAATTTTATCATAAGCTTTCCGTCTCTTTTTCAACTGCAAGGAAAACACTGTAGTTTCAGGAGGGACAAAGCAAGTACATTCTGGTGTTTAAGAAACAATGCGCAAGGCAGAGCACCCTAGCAACCCTGATACCTGAAAGTGCGCCCTCCTTCAACATGATTTTGGGGTGATTATCTCATAATATTCAATGACAAGATCCCCTAGAAAGTGCTAATTAATACAAAGGAGAGTCTCATCTAATATTTATGTTGCTGGTGCGGCGGTTCCGCGGCGTTGCTGGCGGCGGGGGGCGGGGGAGTGGGCTTTAGCGCAGGATTGCCCAAGCCACGTTAATCCCTCCCTGATGAGCCCGGTCCTATCCGCACCCATTCGGAACGCGCGGCTCTCAGGGCGCTAGTAAAGCCCTTCAGCCTTCCAATCCTGACTTCCGGCAGGGCTGCTGCTTGCTTTCTCAAGTGAAACCCTCTGCTCACCTGGTTAAACTGGCTAATCCTAAATTGGCTTTTAGATTGTCACTTAATAACTCCGGGGCCCTCCAGCAGGCTCCTGTGCAAATCCCGAGATGAATTGAGACCTAGCCACAGTGAAAATGAACCCACAGAAATATTTTTAATAAAATGGACAGCAAATTCTTGAAGTTATATTTTATTTCTTTTGTCTGAGAATTAAGGTCCGACATCATTTTTAAATGATGACACATGACCCTAAGACTTTCTATGACACTCTCTGACTTTATTTAAAAATCAAGTAATAAAGCAATAGCTGCATTTTCTATTAAAATTTTTTTTCTTTTAAAAATTTACTGGTGACGTTTGTATAGCACTTAAAAATTTTGACATCTGCTAGATGCTAGATATTTTTGGTCTTAATTTATTCTGCAAGGCATGCTTTCAAAATGCGTGTGCTTTGTTATGGAAAGAACTGTGTCCTTTGAAGAGTATTTTCCTCATTCTTGTAATGAGATAGAAATGATAGAAATGATTATTAGGGCCCTTATAAGTTCTCAAATTTAATGCAAATCCCATATATACCCAACCATGTTCTGATTCAAAAGTTCTAGAAAGAAGCCGGGTATCTTTTACCAAGCCCTTTCAGGCTATTTTGATGCACATATAAAATATGTTCTATATTTTTTGAGGAAAGTTTTCTTTTTTGTTTATACATTTCTTATCCAAAATGAAAAAGAGTAACAGACGAACAAATGAAGTACAATGTTTGAAAAGCATTGTAGCGGTGCCTCAGTGACAGAAGAAGACACCAAGATGCCTGGTTACTGAGCTCCACGTTCTGCAGTGGGATCCACAGGCACAGAGCTGGGGCCTGGCGGGAGCAAATCAGTGCAGACGATTCAAGAGAAGAGGGCAATTGGGAGCTCTGATGAGTGATTTTGAAAGGAAGGAATGATTCGAATGGAGGCCACATGGTTTAACTTACAATGAACCTGCAGGTTTTGAAAATTGCATGCTGGATTTCCTCATAAACATACATCAATCTCAGAACAGGCGGCTCTGCTCTTTGGTATGCAATCTTTTGGGAGGTTTTTCTCATTCAGTACAAAATCATAGAAAATATACATTGGAGTTGAGAATTTTAAAATGCAGAGTTAAAAAAAGCTTTCAATAATTTAATAAAAAGCACGTGGGCAAATGTGAATTCCAGTCACTTTCTATTTAAATTATGAAACCTTTGAATTTGCTTTTGGGAGGATAAGCCTAGTGTGCTTTGGCATTCTCTCTCTCTCCTATATTTTTTTTAACCTGCACATCATTGCAGAAGTGGTAGCAATTATTGTCAGGAACCCAAGCAAGCAGTAGCATTTAATAGGAAAAGAGGGATGACATATGGTACAGAGAAAAATTGGGGTGCCACTTGCCACTAATCATAAGCACTTGTTTTTCCCAGTACACCATTATACAGGAATAAAGAAATGTGAACACGCAGAGATATAAAAGTCTTATTTTCACCGTTTTTTTTTTTTTTTTTTTTATCTGAATACACAAAATCTCTGGTTTGTCTTGTAGGAAGTTTAGCAAGTTTCTAGGATTAAATGGCTTTCCTCTTCTGCGAAGGGTCTGATGTAAACCCTTGTACCAAGGCTTAAAGTCTTAAGCCTGTTAGAAGTTTCCATCAGTCAGTCTGTATGTCAGTGGATAAAGTCAGTTGCTGATCTAACCTATTCATTGCTCTCTGGAAAAATGCATAAAACTACACAAATATTTTTTAGTGATGTAGGAAGGCTGGGGAAATGAAGGTCCATCCAATGATAAAATGCATTTTCTAACTGGCAACATTTTGGAGGACCGTACTACCACAGCGCTTTTCTATGTAATTTTAAGTGCTATATATGATGAGGTGGTGAAAAAAAGAGATCAGTTGTCTTTGGTAATCTATCCTTAGTACTTTGATAAATGTGAAAGTCTCTGTCATTTCCATGCTTAGAAAAGTTGTGTTCTATGTATATTCTGCCTGAAATAGTTTTGCACAATCCATACCAGAAAAATTGAGAGGAAATAACATTTCTTTTATTTTCTTGCCTTGTCCTCTTTTATCTTCATTTGATGTACATTTTTAATACATAAAATATCTGCATTTCATGATACCATATTATGTTTGCTGTCTGCTAGTCAACAATAGCAGGCACATATTATGTATGCTGTCTGCTAGTCAACAATTATTTGGCACTTACTGTGTGCTGAACTGTGTACTGTACTCAGTGAAATGTCAGCAAGAGGGCAGAGAAGGGGTAGAATGCAGATAAAATACCACATCTGGCCTTAGTCTCAGCCCTCAAGGGGTTTGTGTAGCATATTTGAAAACATTTGATGGTAGATCTTAATAAGCTTGGGTTGATGGCATACAAGTATACATATGCTTTGCATGCCAGTGAATTCTTATCAGGCTTCTCTTATAGTTCATGTCGCAAAGTTCCCCAAAAGAATTTGCTAATGATTTAACAATGTGGTTGAAATTACCAGGTTACTTTTCAGTCTAGTTAGACTGGCAAACTTTCTATGAAGCATTTTAAATCCACATTATCACGTTCCATTCCAACAATGAAGGTTCCTAAAAAACTGTTTAGCTTCTCTTTTGTTATCCTGTTTTTATGATGTCCTGTTTTAACTTTGCTTCCAAAGTTAGAGTATATTTACCAGATATTCTAAGGAGGCAATTATGACTATGGAAAATTAGCTGATTAGCAAGTATCTAAGGTGAATTTTGATATTTTTTCTTCAGTTAGTACTGTGTCTGGATTGTTAAACAGATAAATGTTAACATTATTCATTTTTCCAAATGTTATAACTAAGTTTTTGACTTGAAAGCATATTGAAATAACATATATTTTTGTGGGCTGTAGAAGAGTATTTTTTGTACATGAGCAAAAGGCAGTAACATCAAAATGACAAAACTCAGCTTTTCATGGAAAATGTATTGATTGGAAAACAATTTCATCACTTTCCACCAATACAAAACAGAAATATGGTGATTTTTTTGCAAATCTTAAAATTTCTTAGCCAAATTGTATGAATAAGTCAGCGACTATGAGTTCCAGGGTGGAACTTTGGGAAGAGCATCAACTCTGGTTGGCCACTTGGATATTATAAAAGTGACCAGCATGTCCTAGAGTGGCTCATTCATATGTAGCATCTGGCTCGACATTTGCTTCATTATATTAGCATTCTTTCTTTTACAACGTGGTATTAATTTCCTGCTGCTACTTTCTATTTCAGCTTAGATGATTTTTGGAGTTGGGATATTTTATCTGCTTTCTTCCTTCTCTCCTCATAAACCCCCAACCCAGATGTCTAAGACTTCTTTTATTTGAATACAGAAAGGCTCATTTACTTTTTCTTTAAAAGGAGCTTTGGGGAAAAAGTACCAAAAATAAAAAGAAAATATAACCTTATACAAACTTATAAAATAAGTCTTTCATTTTAGATAACTACAAACGTCATCTTTACAAAGAAACAAACACTAAATGTTAGCCCAGATTCTAAGCAACAGAGTAGCTCACTGTCCTATCATAGCAGGTTAAAGATAGTTCTTCATTTAGTTTTTAAACAATGCCTGGACAACAGACCTTTCCATAGATTCCAATCACTGCATGACTTGATAGGTTAGGGGGTCAGGGGTGCATCTCATCAGTTTGTAGTCTGAGAAAACAAGCCATAAAAGTTAGCTTGGTTAATTTTTTGTAACTGTTACTATTAGCAGAAGGCAGAGTTTATCATGGGGAGGAGAGGAAAATCATGATAGATAGAAAACAAACATTAAACTCACACAGCACAGAAACAAGCAAAACCAAACATTGGTCATAACATCATGAAACAGCCCTGAGTAAGGATGAATTTACTTTGCTTTGTAAAAGGTCAAATCATCCTATTTATGATAGTATATCCTTTGCTAATTTTCTTTAAAATCTCACTCTAAAATCCTCCCAGTATTTTTCATTTTAATTAGTAAGATTTAAGTGAAACATATTGTTTGGATAGAAAAGCTATTGAAGTTTTAAATTATATTTAGCTTATGCTAAACATCATAAACTATGTGGAGGGCATACAATCTTTACTAATACCAAAACCGAATGTCTTACAACTGAGATTTGTTCTTAAGATTTTATTCTCATACTAACCACAGATATTTTACAGCCCAAATAAGAACTTCATCTGTTTATTGTTATTTACCATAAAATTGGCTTTTGTCTAAAGTGCCTGAGTAATTGCAAAGAATATTACAAGGAAAAAGACCTTAACCTACATGAACAATTGCCAAAAATTGTTCTTGTGTGCTTTGGCTATCTGAACAAAGAAAGATGCCTTGATTTTGAAATTTCATTAATCTTTTTCCTCAATAAAAATTTGCTATTATAGTGCTAATTAGAAGCAACAAGTGTTATACTTAAATTTCTATCTAAATGCCATTGATACAGTTTTAATAACTATAGCCTTCCAGTGATGAAATATTTTTTCCTCCAGAATATCAAGATTTATTAGAGAATTAGAATAAAGTGACCATTTTCTGCCTTAATTTCCTCGTTTTTTACTAATGAAATAAATAATACCAAATCAGTATTTATTGATTACTTTTTAAATTGATTATGTGTTAAGTCCTTTATTGAGTTTTCACAATACTGCATTATGAAGTCAAAATATTATTATTTCTGTTTTACAGATGAGGAAACTAGGGCAGAGAAAGTAAAGTAACTTGTCTCAGGTCACAAAATAAATGGCAAAGCCAGGATTTGAACCTAGAAATATTACTTTGGTACTTCTTAACTATTTCTGTACTTCTTAATTATTTAGCCACTCTACATTAGAGTTGTTTTAAGTATGAATTAAAGATTAGGATAGACACTCCCATAAATAATAGATGCTTCATATTTATATGTTGGGTTAAGTAAAATCTATCAGCTTCCATAATTTTCTTTGGCCCTGTGGACTTACATTAAAAATAATTACACATTATATAATATTAATCCTGGTGAATTTTAAAGCTGTGTAAACACAGTTGAGTCCTTTTCAATTAAAATGAAATCAGGTTCATTTTCTTCTGGCATAATTTATTTTAGGCTTTCAGATTCTGGACCTAAATCAATATATGTAGAAATAGTAAACAGGAAAAAGAAAGGGATGTTGTACAAGAATCTGTAAATTTAGCAAATTTAAATCTAGTGAATTTTCCATAAGGGATAGTAACATTAAGTTAATGTCAGTCTTCCTTGGGTTAATATAAAACCAAATTGATGTCAACAGTAGGCAGCCATGGTGATCAATTAAGTGCCAGATAATAAGAGGTTGATTTAATTGTTTTTTATTGAGTACCATATGGATGTATGATTTTTGAATTCTCTGACATGGATACTTCATAAGATTTTGCATTTTTATAGTTACCTTTGTAGGAATACTAATATAGTTCACCTCAAATTGTTAAACTTCCTCTAATACAAAATTGTTTTCGGAAGAAATTGCTTCATATATATGGATCTTGGTGTCAAATTCCTAAGATGAGCTCATTATAAATACAACATTTCTGATTAATGTGCTCAGTTTTAGATTTTTCCACATAGTGATTTTTAAAGAAAGCTAACTAGTGTTACATTCTTCCAATAAATAACTCGAAGTATAATTTCCTAATATAAACCGTCATCCCAAATGCATTCTGTTTCATGCTATCTGCCTTTTACTGCCAAACGTGGATGTGTATTTTTTCTGACATATATGGATAATAGATTATAGTAGGGATAAGGAATGTATACTATATGTCTAGAAGTACACTTTATTCAAATTATGAAGTAGGTAAATTATTTATTTTCTCATTTGTTTAAAATAGTCCTAAAGAGACACTGTTTTACCTTCGCCCACCTTTTCTCATGGCTAACCTACCCACACTTGTTTCCAATGTTCTTGGGACTCATAGAACTTCATTACTACTTTTGAAAGATTTTGCATGTGTGTGTGATGAAATATGTATAATAATATAAAATTTACAATTTTAGGTTTACAATTTAGTGGCATTAAGTATACAGTAGTTTCCCCTTATCCTTAGGGGATATGTTCCAAGAACCTCAGTGTAAGCCAGAAACTTCAGGTAGTACCAAACCGTAGATACTCTATGGTATGCACAAATTTATTTTTCCTTCCTCACAATTTCATGGATAGAAGATTCATTCTTACCATAGATCTTAGCAACATTAGCACAGGATTTTTTTTTTTTTCTTATTAAGTTAAGAACTTTCACCTTTTCACTTAAAGGGAGTGCTTCATAGCTTTTCTCTGGCACATCTGAGTTTCCAACATCACTACTATTGTGCTTTGGGGACGTTATTAAGTAAAATAAGGGTTACTTGAACATAAGCACTGCCATACTGTGACAGTGGATCTGATAACCTAGATAACTGCTAAGTTACTCATGGGCAGGTAGCATCTATAGCCTGGAAAAAGGGATGATTCATATCCCAGGCAGGACAGAGTGGGAAGACACAAGCTTCTTTAGGTCGCTCAGAACGGTGTGCAATTTAAAACTTAGGAATTGTTTGTTTCTGGAATTTCTCATTTAGTATTTTTGGACTGATGTCGACAGGTAATTGAAACCATGGGTAATTAAAACTGCAGAAGGCAAAGCTGAAGATAGACAGGAACTAGAGTATTTACATTGTTGTTACCATCACCTCTATTTCTAAAACTTACTGGTTACCCCAAACAGAAACTCTGTACCCATTAAACAGTGACCCTCACTTTCTTTCCCACAGACCTCAGTAACCTTTATCCTACTTTCTGTGTCTATGAGTTTATTTATTCTTGGTACCTCATTAAGTAGAATCACAATATTTGCCCTTTTGTGTGTGCTTATTTCACTTGCATAATGTTTCTAAGGTTCATCCGTATCATAGCATGTATAAGAATTTCATTTTTTTAAGGCTGATAATATTGTATGTTTATACCACATTTAGTTTACCCACACATCTGTTGATGGACATTTTGTTTGTTTTCACCTTAGGCTATTGTGAATAATGCTGCTATGAACATTGGTGTAAAAGTTTCTGTTTGAGTCCTTGCTTTAAATTCTTTTGGGTATATTCCTAGGAGTGGAATTGCTAGATCTTTTCTTCTTTTTTTTTTTTTTTTTTTTTTTTTTTGGTCATTCTATACTTGACTTTTTGAAGAATCACTGAACTGTTGTCCACAGCAGCTTCACTATTTTAAATTCCGCAATTCACCAGTAATGCACAAGGGTTCCAATTTCTCCACTTCCTCACCAACACTTTTGATTTTGGGTGTGAAGTGGTTTCTCATTGTGTGTGTGTGTGTTGTTGTTTTTTTGAGACAGAGTCTCATGCTTTTTTCCAGGCTGGAATGCAGTGGCATGATCTTGGCTCACTGCAACTTCTGCTTTCATGTTCAAGCAATTCTCCTGCTTCAGCCTCCTGAGTAGCTGGGATTACAGACGCCCGTCACCATGCCCAGCTACTTTTTTTGTGTGTTTTTAGTAGAGACAGGGTCACCATGTTGGTCAGGCTGGTCTCAAACTCCTGACCTCAAGTGATCCACCTGCCTCAGCCCCCCAAAGTGCTGGGATTACAGACGTGAGCCACTGTGCCCAGCCTCATTGTGGTTTTGATTTGCAATTCGTAATGACTGGTGATATTGCCTATGAAGAATGTAAGTGTTTTCAACAAACTTAATAAACTTTCCGAGTTCCATACTGATATTCACCTGTTACAGCTTCACAAATCATTGAAAATAAAAACTTATTTCTTAAAACTTCCATCAGAGCAGAAAGGGCGTTACTATATGGGAGGCAACACGACGTGGCATAAAAAATATGATTTATAAATAAGCAGAAGCTGTATTCAAAATCTGCTCCCTCACTAGTAAGCAGTAAGATTTTGGGCAAATTGCCCTAAATTGGGAAGCATTTACTGCTTATGGGATATTATGAGGCTTACATTGAGCTATGCACCTATATTTGTTCACTACTGCATCTCCAGCACATATAATAGTGCCTGAGGTATAGTAGGTACTTAATAAGTATTTGCTAAATGAATGAATAATGCTTATATTACTCAAATAATTATAGCTATTCTTATTACTAGATAAGCAGAGACATTAGCCCTTCTATTTAAACAAATTTAAATGGCAGATCTCAATTTGTACATTTTTAAATAATTTAAAATTATGAATATAAGCATAATATACTTGTGTTTACATATATTTACACATACTATCAAAATATATTTGCGATAATTATATAGCTCATAAAAATTTGAGATTTACGATACAATATTAAATTTCAAAACTTTTCACAGACAAATTCTGAATAGCCAGAACAAAACAAAACAACAACAACAAAAACAACTGTATAGTTTACTTCAATTGCCTAGGTGCGGTGGCTCACAAAGTGCTGTAATTCCAGTACTTTGGGAAGCCAAGGCAGGCAGATCACTTGAAGTCAGGAGTTCGAGACCAGCCTGGCCAACATGGTGAAACCCCGTTTTCACTAAAAATACAAAAAGTAGCCAGGCGTAGTGGCGGGCGCCTGTAATCCCAGCTACTCAGGAGGCTGAGGCAGAAGAATCACCTGAATCCGGGAGACAGAGGTTGCAGTGAGCCAAAATGGCATCACTGCATTCCAGCCTGGACAGCAGAGCGAGACTCTGTCTCAAAACAAAAAAACACCCCAACACTGTACAGCTTACTTCCATTCATACTGCTTTGATTGTAAAATGATTTAGGATATTTCCTAAGTGGGAATTCAATTGTTGTCCAGTAATCTAGGCAATGTATTCCCCAATAAGAGTCACTATAAATGTTTTGGACATTTCTAACTGAAAAAATTGGGGTGTTGCCATCTCAGTATGTGCTATTTATTGAGTTGTTTAAATTTCTGCACATGTAATACGTGGAGACAAGCTAGATCCCTGTCTTTCCCCTTGATTTTTCAGGTATTTTTTAGCCGTCCCTTTGTGTTGTGACTCTGCTTGATTTTTGCAATTCCTACTCGTTTAAAGCCACTTAGAGAGTAAGCAGGATGTCTTTGCACTGTATCATGAAAAAAGAGGTAAACTGACCAGTATACTTCAGATAGTTCAACTTCCTTGTGCTATTTTTTGTTTGTTAAAAGAAGATAAAACAGAAACACAGCTACACACTCATTTCTGTTTTAGACAGGTCAAACAATTAGCTGTCATGCAGTTATTTTACACAGCCTTAGGAAAATCATCTTTAAAAGTCCCTGCTTAAACAACAAAAAATCTCTTG
This sequence comes from Hylobates moloch, assembly GCF_009828535.3. Lineage (NCBI taxonomy): Eukaryota > Metazoa > Chordata > Mammalia > Primates > Hylobatidae > Hylobates > Hylobates moloch. The sequence goes on along the minus strand of NW_026652278.1, from coordinate 104,319,730 downwards.
GTAGGTTCCCTGATGTAGAATTATTAGCAGAATAATCTTTCATCTCAAATTAGATGGATTCCAAATGGCACCTTTTAATGAAATGCTGATTTCTTCAAAGGGATGTTCTCTTCTTGGGAAATTTTCACACTCACTGCCTGACAAGGGTTTTCATTTGTGTTCTAATTTTATTTGGAAAATTACCACTCTCAGCATGTTCTCCTCTCTGCCTCTCTAGATGGCAGCATTTACCTTGTGGACTCTCTTCCCTTCTTTGCTTTTCTGGACCACTTTCTTCATGAAGGTGCTCGCTGCCCATAGGGAATAAAATGCTGACTGATGACTACCAGACTAACTAAATCAATGACTGCATGGTTTGTTGGTTAAAGTTGATGCTATTATTGTGTGGATCCTATTTATCTCTCTTCAGCAAAAAATTTGCACTTCACCAAAATCAATTAATGGAACTTAAAGATAAGGGAAGCAGTCCAACTGAGCAAATCCCAACTCTGAGAGCTTTACCCTCCCAGACCCCCATCACCAATATGTTCACATGGGGCACTGGGATTCTTCTATCTTAGAAAAATCTTACTGAGATTTTTACCAACCTGGCTGAAATCCCAAAGCTCAAGAAACATTAAAAAAAAATCTTTGTTTTCTAGCCAAAGTCATTTGTGAAAACCCGTATCTACTTGATACCTGGAAATAGAAATAAAAACTCCTCACCTTTTGAGGTTTGCACATCCCTAGATAGATTAGTGGCAGGAAATGTGGTTGCAGAGCATAGGATTTAGAAGGAGCTGAAATATGCTCCTATCAGGGCCACTTTCCACAGGCGTCTGACCTGAGCTGCTACACAAGACTCTGCACTCAGCTCTAGTGCTTGGTTTAATGCTCTGTTGTAACTCTCTTGAAATTCTTAATAACTTTTGAATAGGAGGCTCCTATTTTTATTTAGCTCTGGGTCCCATAAATTAGCCATTCTTGCTACATTTTTACTAAGGGTAAGTATCTCAAATAGACAATACCAACATAAAGAATAACAGATCATTCCTTTTCAGTCAATGAAGTGTGAAGTAGATCAAATGTATGATAATGTATGATAAGGTATAATAGAAAACACTTTTATAGGTTTCTTGAATATTTAAATTACAATTTTCCAAAATTAGCAGCGGAATTTTCTAAATTGATGGCAGTTGAGAAAAAAATGATTTTTAAACTGATTTTTCAACACATTTGCTACTGTGATTCCAACTGGAATGCAGAAATCCAGTAGCACACATAAGAGAAGGAAGATGGAACTGAATGTATTTCATTTATGTTCTTCTGGATAAAGCATCTTGTAAACTGTTAGTATGGCTGGAAAAATGCTGTAAGGATATGCTGCTACTGAAAAAACAGACAACAGACAATCAGTTTTTAACTGAGAGAGAGAGAGAGAGGGTGAAAGAGACATAAATCAGGATGTTGAGACTATTTTTTTCCATAAGATTTTAAAGAAAAAACCCCACGAATTTATGGCTATGCTGGAAAAAATAAATTTCATACTCATTTTCATCTTGAAGTAGTAATGTAAGACAGAACATGTACTAACATTACCGCCTGAACAAAATAGTTGTCTAAACCATTTAAGAAACCTAAGGTTAGAGTTGCCAATTTAAATTTATGGCTGCATAAATTCAGCTTACTTCACTGACATCTAATTAAACATATCTTTTAATAGTGGTTGACTTTTTGGATGTTAAATAAGTAAAGAGCATGCGAGCAATGCAATAACCCCCATCAATCAAGGGAGAACGCAAAGAATGTCCAGCCTCCTGTTTATCCCATCACTACCTTCCTAGATGCTGGGGTATAAGTCAGAATGGTCCTAGAAAGTTCAGTGGTGATCGCTAGCACAAGAACTTTATGACAATTAGAGAGGAAGGAAAGAATGAAGGCAGGACAGAAGAAAGGAGGGAAGGAAAGATGGAAGGAAGGAAAGGTAAAAAATTTTCTGTATATACATAAACTGTGGAATTAGGAGTAGGGAAGAATTAGATTTACAATGTTATAGAAAAGGTTTTTAAATTTTACTCTTGATTTCTAGAGCTGCACATGGTCTCCTTCAAACTTGCAGACTATGTGTTTAAATATAGTGGGAAGTTCCATACATAAAAAGATTGCTAAGTGTGGGGGACTGGGAAGGTTTAAGACTCACACAGTCCTCCTCTGGTCTTAAACCTAGAGACAAACCACAGTCCCCTGAGTCAGAGGCAAGAGTACAGTCTTGTCATTTTATATTATTGCATGTCTTTGGCTCTGTTTTCAAAGGTAAAGTTTTCATTCAGCAAGTCAGTGATAAACCCTGAACTTATATCTAAAAATAGAAGCAAAATTAGTGCTTTCTCACATATCGTAAGGTCGTATGTGATTTACTCAGTGGAAAAAAAAAAATATTATATCCCAAGGCTTTTAAATGTTCTCAAAATATGCCACAACTGTAAAATTAGGAGTTTGTGAAGAAAATGCCAAAGGAAGAAGATAGTATTTTATGCTAATAAAACAACAAAAAAGATACTTTCCTAAGAGTCTTTCCTGACTGCATGGTTTGGATGGAGGTAAGACAGTGGTATAAGTCACTGTCAGTATTGGAATAACTCAAGGAGATAAACAAAAGTTATCTAAACAAACAAGTTATAATTCCATTCCATGAAGACATTTTTAGGAACAGTCACTTTTTTTCCCAAGATGATAGAACATCAAGCAATACATAAACACTGAAATAAATTGCATATTCCAGATATATGTGAAAAGGAAAGGCATCTTAGTGTAACTGAGCACATATGCATCACACATAGTTTCCTTCTGAGCTTTAACACTGTTCCCCCCGTCCCCAGTTGGGAAGATACACCTGTTTCTCCTCCCTCATTTGATATGATCCGGTAAAATCCCAGCTTTGGAAACACTTGCCTGGAACATCAATGATTACTTTATTTATCAGCACATAAATTTAACTCTGGTCTTTGCTGGACAGGTCTTAGCTATGAGGTAACTCAACCTATGGCATCATCGCTCTGTGCACCTTTTCACCAGGGGAGTCTGTAACCTGCCTCTCCAACACTGTCAAGACTGATGTCAGCTGTTTCCCAGTTCCACATGGTGGACAAATGAACACTATTTGAAGAAAAACAGAAATGCCTGTGGAAGGTTTGCAGTATTTATGGATGTTACAGTTGTGAACACTAGGCTTCAAACTGAAAGTTAAGTTACAAAACATGATGCTGCGAAAACTCTACTGGAACTAGGAAGCTATCTCTCTGCCAAATTTTCTCTATGGACTCCTCCTCCTCCCCTCCCCTCCTGAAGTTTTTTCCTTAGGTACTTGTCTTTCATTTTGAAAAGGTTTTACACACTAATGACACTTTCTCTTTAGTAGACTGTAGCACGTTCGTAATCGTATTTTTTAAATTCTTATGTTAGTCATTACATTCACTAGCCTTGCCAACAGGGTGTGAGCACAAGTTACCTGAGAATACATTTTCTTGTTCTAAGATACTGTTTTTTTGGTTGGTGTGGGGGAAAATGAAGGTTTTTGCTTGTTTTGCTGAATTAACTAGAAAGGACTAAATTAACAGGCTACGTTGACACATAAAAAGCTTCCTATGTGACAATGCTATCGAGCATATGTATTTAATTGCATTTCACATATCATGTTTTAGACTTCCTGCAGGGCCAGCTCTGTGGGTATGACACACATGTATACCACAGAACTCTATCCTCAGTGGAGCCTCATGTTGCCCTGGGCCCCACATGTTATGTAGCTGGTCTTGACTTGCAGTAATAATTTCTTTCAGATTCTAGGCCTTTAGGTACATTGTAACTGCTAGAGAAGGCTGGTTTATATCCATGAGAATACAGTGGGTATTCAATAAACTGTTGATTTAGACAGAGCCCTGATTGTGAAAGAAGAATATAAGTATCAGATGGTTGTGTAAGATTGTTAAAGAATAATCACATAAAGTTTTCCATTGACATTCATTGTGAAAACAAAGATTTGTTCTTATGCTCCATTCTGTCAGTGGACAGAGTTGATGTTTTTTGTTGACAAGAGTTGTTTCAATTAAGGAGCTTGCCTTATTCTTCATGGATACTCTAGGCAAGGCAGAAAAATCATTGAGGAAAGAACAAAGGGTCTAGTTGACAGGGTGCTGTGACCCCCAGCTAGAATGTCTCAGTACTTAAATAGAAAGTTGCTAATGTAGGGATAATGGAAAAGTAGAACTTGCTGTATGTTGTAAAGGGTTGCTGATGCTCGCCAAACTTCTCCAGAATCCCCTTGAGCACATGGGAAAGCTGGGTGGGCATTGGCTGGAGCCATGGCGTTTCATCATGCAGTTGGTGTGGACTAGCTGTTTGCTCTTTGATAAAGTATGGTATTATTTAAAACAAAAAAAGGGTAGGCTTTTCAAGGAAGTTAAGAGGATGTGTTTACGTAACTTAAAATTATGACTTCCTCCTTCTGTTCGGAAAAGTTATGTTTATTATAATAATTTGCTAGTCTGTGATCTTGGTCTAAAATTCTTCAACATACAGCTTCTGGACTCCTACAATTAACTTTCTGTGATATCTTCCAAATTACTGGGTGCTTTCATGGCCTGTGGTCCTATGAATGAAGATTATAAAGTCTTTTAGAACAGCAGAGATCATGTTTAAGCCTTGGTCATGGGCACAGTGATGGATTTAATCTCTGACTACAATGAAGCCAGGCATTTTGACATTTCATTGTCGTAGCAGGAGTGTTTGGCTTTGTTTTCTGCAGACTGGCACTGTGCCATTACTTTATATCCTCCTGAAATAGCACATCTTATACCTGTGCCTCCTTCCACTGCTCTTGCATTAGTTCAAGGCTGAGAAGAAGTGGCCCCGTGCCAGCTCTAATTAAGCAATAAGACACTCCAGGCAGTACATTTCTGGGGATTACTGCATGCCTACCTTAAGTGCATCGCTACTCAAGAAGGGCAATCATCCTTTAGAAAATGCATTCTCTGAAGTGACTTATTGCCATTTGGAAGGGGAACTTTTATAAACCAGAAAGAAGAAAGAGAGGAGGATATGTATTTCCCATGCACTGGATGGTATTCTCTGTGTGTGGCTTTCTTATTTCTTTGGAAGAGGGAAGCAATATGCACTCTAGAACAACACAGTCAGCATTAGACACTCTATTCAGGGTCAATCTGACCATGGACACATATTTGTTCTATTATTTTTTCACTGTTGAACTGTATACCCAATGGATATAACTTTAAATCTGAGGTGTTTTTTTCCTGTAGTATGTGTTTCCTCACCAGATAAACATTAAGATAACAGTAAAATTCTCTTGTTGCTTTAAGTTTAAAAAATGAGTTACAAAATGAATCCTGATGAGCTTAAGACAGTCACTTACTTTGTTTTCATGTGTCTAAGAGGCACACAGTATAGAGTATGGCTTATGAAGCTGATCTCTCAAGCCAGACTGCCAGGTTTGAATGCTAACCCTGACATTTTTTATCTGTATGACCCTGAGAAAGTTATTTTAATTCTCTGTTCCTCGTTTTTCTTATCTGTAAAATATATTTAATAAGTATACCTACTATAGAGGGTTGTTTTATGGATTAAATGTGATGACATATACAAAGTACTTAATTTTGTCTGGTACATAGCAAAGCAAAAATATATTTTCATTTTGGGAATAGTAATTATTATATTTTAATTTATCAGTAATCCTGAAAGGATGATTAGCAGAGAATTAGAATTACTCTAATTTACTTTTAACTGAATAAACTGGAAAAATTGACATCTCTAGGTTTTACTGTCTATATCTATAAAATGGCCAGTACCCTTGGCATGCTCTGGTGGCCTCCAGTGATCCCTGGCTCTTGGTTTTCACACCTTGTGTAATCTTTTCCCCTGGATGAGGGCTACACTGAGATGTTACATCTGAGATTAGGTTGTAAAAGATGGTGGCTTCTGTCTTAAAGCCCTTTTTAGCTGTCTTTGTCTGTCTCAGCTCACCAGCTACAAAGTCACAAGGACACTCAGAAAATGTGTACAGTGGGCATGTGGTAAGAACCTATACCAGCCAGTAATGACACAAATGAACCTGAAAGCAGATCCCCAGCCCTGGAAAGCCTTGAGATGAGTGTAGAGTTAGCTGACAGTCTGACTGGAGTCCCGTGAGAGATGTGACAAGTGATGTAGAAACAGGGGCACCAGCTAAGCTGTACCCGGATTTAACAGCAAAGAGACTGAGATAATAAACACTGTTGTCATTAGGCAGTAAGTTTGGGGGTAATTTGTTATGCAGCAAAAGGTAACATACAGTCGATAACATGTGGAAGACGGCAGAAAACACAAAATGCTTGCCAAGTTGAGGCATTGATATTGTTAACACTATCTTCAAGAAACTAATAGGAACAAAAGACGATTAAACTTTAATATTATTACCTTTATTATTTGCTTCATTTGTATTTGTATCACTCGCTTATTTTTTTAAAAAACTAGAAATCACCTACTATGTGCCAGTCACCATTACAGGGCTGGTAATTTAGCAGCAGACAAAATAGACATCTTCTGAAGCTTGCATGTTCATAAATTTCTTAAAATATAATATATTAGATATTGCTAAGTACTCATGATCAAAATTAAACAAGGAAGGAGGATAGAGAGTGCTTGCATTTCAAAAACGATTTTTAAACCTTGGCTAAGAAAACTTCATGAGAAGATAATATATAGGCCAAAATCTAAAAACACAGAAGCAGTCCATGAGGGTATTGAGAAAAGAATGTTCCAAGCAGAGCATATAAATATACTATGATAAAAATAAAAAATAGGCAAACAAAGTCAAAGTACTAAGGCACTGATGCCAAAGCTTTCTTGGTCCTGTAGGAGCAACTAGAGATGATGATAAGGGGTACAGGGAAGGAGTCAGTGCAGTTTTCTGTAGGCCATTTAAGAATGTAGGCTTTAACACTTGAAGGAGATGGGAAATCACAGAGTAATCCAAGTAGGCAGTGGCACGATTTGATTCCAGTTTTAGAAGATCTTAGGCTGTTCTTGAAAGTATAGAATAGGCATGGGCATGGAAGGTGGAGAGGCAATATAGTAGTGGAGACCAGATACTAGTTGGTTTAAGTAAAATAGTAAAATATGACTTAACTGTGGTAATTGAAAAAAAGATAATATTCCTTTCATTTCTAAATATTATATTAACCTTATTAAATTTTCATGGGAAAGGCAACACAAGCATTAAAATAGAAGTAAATAAAACGTTATTTTATTCATGACATTTGATAAGACCTAGCCTTAAGACTAAAATTACAAATGTATATCTAAATCCAAAATGATTCAGCTACATATATGTATATATAATATATAAAATTACATGTACATACATGCATAGCTGCAGAAAGTGTGTGTATATATGTGAATATGTGTACATATAAACACAGAGCATGAGCATGTAAATATGACAAAATATTGGTAACTAGTACAACATCTTCATCTGGTTTTATGGCTGTTTATTTACTATTTTTGTCAATTTTCCGTAGGTTTGTCATTGTTAAATATAAAATGATAGGAGAAAACATGTATTGCAATTGTGTATTAATTCAAAATTGGTTTTGTACTTAACATATAAGTATACTATGATAAAAATAATAAATGGGACTATGACCTTAAGATTATCACTTAAGTATTTACACACTAATTATGACTAATTTTAAACACTATAAAGTTATATCAAATCACTGATGCTTGAGGCTTTGGCCATTTTCTAGATGATTATAACTTAACACTGATGAATCCTTGCAGAAAACCTCATTTAAATGCTAAAATAATTAACTTCAGAACACTTGCTAAAGGGAAGTTGGTAGATTTAACTTAACGGAGTATGGTAGCTGCAGAGAAGTTGACTCACTTGCCTAATATATGCACTGCTTAGAAAAGTGATTCCATACATGAGTGTTGCATAAGATATGCCAATTGTCCCAGAAACACATAGACAACTAAACAATTGATGTGGACAATAATGCTTTCAAAGTTTTATGAATGAAATTGCTATTGATCTGCTACCATTAGTTGTATAGTTCAGTCTGTACTTGCCTTGGTCTATCAAGTGTGGAGTGGCTCTGCACCCCCTTTCCACCCCATACCACCATTGCCAGTGGCACGGACTGTGAATGAAGGCCGTCAGCCCTGTTCCTGCGTACACCCTGCCCCTGGTGTTGACATTGCCAGCAGCCCTGCCCCTCGCCCTACCCCCAACCCCGTGCTGCCACCACTGCTACAACGCCAGCATGGAGGCCAGCATTTCCATGCCTGCCAGTGTCCCAACCCAGTTGATGAGCATGCACTGTGCCATGCTGCTGCTGCCACTGGCATGTGTGAACTAGCATGGATCCTGCTGCTACCGCCCAACAAAGTGCTCTGACTGGCACCGCTTATCAAAATGTTGTAGACTACAGTCTGGGAACCCCTTGGTCCCTTCAGTACAGCAGAATCCTAATATTAAGGGACCAGAGAACAAAGCTGGGAGCCCATTAATAGCCTCCCAGAGTCAGAGCATGCAGCCCAAGAATGCTGAGCTGAGCTTTGGCCCCCTAAACTCTTCCAGAAACAAAGCTGGTTTACTGAACCCTCCACAATCAAACCCCCCCAAGGACATCAAAGAAGATGAAAGAAAAAACACATCTAAAGGACAGCAAGCTCAAAGACTAAAGGAAGATCAGCCCACAAAGATGAGAAAGAACCAGTGCAAGAACTCTGGCAGCTCAAAAACCCTGAGAGACTTCTATTTGTTTATTTTTTTAAATAGAGATGATGTCTCACTATGTTGCCCAGGCTAGTCTCAGACTACTGAGCTCAAGTGATCCTCCTGCCTCAGCCTCCCAAAGTGCTAGGATTATAGGTGTCAGCTACTATACCCAGCCCAGAGTGACTTCTTCTGCAATGGTTCCTAACCATGATTAAATGGCTGAAATGACAGAAATAGAATTATGATTATGGGTAGGAATGAAGATCATCGAGATTCAGGAGAAAGCTGAAATCCAATCTAAGGATCCAAAGAAATAAAATGCTACAGGAGATGAAATATAGAATGACCATTTTAAGAAGGAAAAAACTAATCTAATAAAGCTGAAAACTTAATTCAGGAATTTCAGAATACAATTCCAAATGTTAACAGCAAAATCAACCAAGCTGTGGAATCTCAGAACTTGAAGATTGGTTATCTGAAATAAGTCAGATGAAAATAAAGAAAAAACAATAAAGAAGAATAAAACCTCTGAGAAATATGGGATTATGTAAAGGGACCAAATCTATGACACATTGGGATCCCTGAAAGAGAGGCAGAGGAAGTGAGAAGGTTGGAAAATTTATTTCAGAATATCATCCATGAAAACTTCCCCAACTGTGCTAGAGAAGGCAACATTCAAATTCAGGAAATGCAGAGAAGCCCTGTGAAATACTACACAAGAAGACCATCCTGAAGACACATAGTCATCAGATTCTCCCAGATTAAAATGAAAGAGAAAAATGAAAAAGGCAGCTATAGAGAAAGGGTAGGTCACCTACAAAGGGTACACCATCAGGCTAACAGTGGACCTTTTAGCAAAAACCTTACAAGCCAGAAGAAACTGGGGGCCTATATTCAGTATTCTTAAAGAAATGAATTAATAACCAAGAATTTTATTTGCAGACAAACCAAGCTTCATAGGTGCAGGAGAAATAATATCCTTTTCAGGATGTTATGAATCCTAAGGGAATTCATGACAACCAGACCTGTCTTAGAAGATTTCCTGAAGGGAATTCCAAATATGAAAGGAAAGGCTGTTACCAGACACTATAAAAACACACTTAAGTACATATAACAGTAACACTATAAAGAAACCACACAAACAAGTCTGCATAACAATCAGCCAATAACACAATGACAGGATCAAATTTACACATATCAATACTAACCTTGAGTGTAAATGGGTTAAATGCCTCAATGAAAAGGCACAGAGTGGCAAGTTGGATAAAGAAGCAAGACCCACTTGTATGTTGTCTTCAAGAGTCCCATCTCACATGTAATGACAACCATAGGCTCAAAGTAAAGGGATGAAGAAAAATCTACCAAGCAAACAGAAATCAGAAAAAAATAGAGATTTCTAATATAATTTTAGACAAGACAGACTTTTACAAAAATCAAAAAAGATAAAGGGCATTACATAATGGTAAATAAAGGGTTCAATTCAACAAGAAGACTTAAGTATTCTAGATGTATATGCACCCAACACAGAAGCACCCAGATTCATAAAGCAAGTTCTTAGAGACAAAGAGACTTAGATAACCACACAATAATAGTGAGAGTCAACACCCCACTAACCTTATTAGACAGATCATCAAGGCAGAAAACTAACAAAGATATTCAGGACCTGAATACAACAATTGACCAAATGGACCTAGTAGATGTCTATAGAACTCTCCACCCCAAAACAACAGAATATACATTCTTCTCATCTGCAATGGCATGTGTTCTAAAATCAACCATACAATCAGATATAAAACAACCCTCAGCAAAGTAAAAAAAATCCTGAAATCATACCAACCACCTTCTCAGACCACAGTGCAGTGAAAATAGAAACCAATAGTAAGAAAATTGCTCAAAACCATAAAATTACTAGAAATTAAAAATTGTTCCTGAAAGACTTTTGGATAAATAATAAACTTAAGGCAGAAATAAAGAAATTCTTTAAAACTAATGAGAAAGAAGATACAATATGCCAGAATCTCTAGACACAGCTAAAGCAGTATTAAGAGAGAAGTTTATAGCACTAAACATCAACATTAAAAAGTTAGAAATTTCTCAAATTAACAACCTATCATCAGAACTAGAGAAGCTAGAGAACCAAGAGCAAACTGATCCCAAAGCTAGCAGAAGACAAGAAATAACCAAAATCAGAGCTGACCTGAAGGAAATTGTGACACAGAATACCATACAAAAGATCAACAAATCCAGGAGCTGGTTCTTCAAAAGAATTAATAAGATCACCAGCTAGGCTAATAGAGAAGATCCAAATAACAACAATTGGAAATGACAAAGGGGACCTTACTACTCAACCCACAGAAATAAAAAAAGAGCCTTTAGAGACTATGAAACCTCTATGCACACAAACTAGAAAACCTAAAAGAAATGAATAAATTCCTGGAAACTATAACTTCCCAAGATTGAGCCAGGAAGAAATTGTATCCTTGAACAGACCAATAACAAGTTCTGAAATTGGTAGAATTTTTATTACTGGTTCAATCAGAAAAAGCCCAGGACCAGACAAATTCACAGCTGAATTCTATCCGATGTATAAGAAAGAGCTGGTACCATTCCTACAGAAATTATTCCAAACAATTGAGAAGAGGTCTCCTTTTTAACTCATTGTATGAGGCCAGCATCATCCTGAGACCAAAACCTGGCATAGATACAACAAAAGAAGAAAATTTCTGGCCAATATCCTTGATGAACATAGATGCAAAATTCCTCAATGAAATACTAGCAAACCAAATCCAGCAGCACATCAAATAACTAATCCACCACAATCAAGTAGGCTTTATCCCTGGGATGCAAGGTTGGTTTAATATATACAAATCAGTAAATGTGATGCATCACATAATTAGAGCTAAAAACAAAAACCACATGATTACCTCAATATATGCCAAAAAAAAAAAAGGTTTTCAATAAAAGTCAACATCCCTTCATGTTAAAAAGCCTCAAAAAAATAGGCACTGAAGGCGCATACTTCAAAATAATAATATATGTCTATGAAAAACGCACGGCCGACATCATATTGAATGGACAAAAGCTGGAAGCATTTTCCTTGAACAACTGGAACAAGGCAAGTATGCCCCCTCCCACCACTTCTATTCACATAGTACTGGAAGTCTTGGCCAGAACAATCAGGTAAGAGAAAGAAATAAAGGGCATCCAAATAGGAAGAGAAGAAGTCAAATTACCCTGTTTGTAGATGTTATAATTCTATACCTAGAAAATCTTATAGTCTTTGCCCAAAGCCTCCAAGACCTGAAACACAACTTCAACGAAGTTTCAGGAGATAAAATCAATATACAAAATTAGTAGCACCTTATACATCAGCAACACTCAAGCTGAGAGCCAAATCAAGAGTCAAATCACATTCAAAATAGCCATGGAAAGAATAAAATGCCTAGAAATACAGCTAACCAGTGAGGTGAAAGATCTCTACAGTAAGAATTATAAAACATTGCTCAAATAAATCTGAGATGACATGCAGAAATCGAAAAACATTCCATGCTCATGGATAGGAAGAATAAACATTATTAAAATGGTCATACTGTCCAAAGCAATTACAGAGTCAATACTATTCCTATCAAACTACAAATGACATTCTTCACAGAATTAGGAAAAACTATTTAAAAATTCATATGGAACCAAAAAAGAGTCCAAACAGTCAAAGCAATCCTAAGCAAAAGGAACAAAGCTAGAGGCATCACATTAGCTGACTTCAAACTATACTATAAGGCTACAAAACAGCAAGGTACTGGTACAAAAACATAGACCAATAGAACAGGATAGAGAATCCAGAAACAAAGTTGCACATCTACCATCATCTGATATTTGAGAAAGTCGACAAAACCAAGCAATGGGGAAAGGACTCCCTATTCAATAAATGGAGCTGGGATAACTGGCTAGCCATATGCGGAAGATTGAGACTGGACCCCTTCCTTATACTATAAGCAAAAAACTGAAACTATAAAACCCTTGATGATGACCTAGTGAATACCACTCAGGACATAGGACCTGGCAAAGATTTTATGATGAAAATGCCAACAACAATAATAACAGAAACAAAAATTGACAAATGGGACCTCATTTGCACAACAAATGAAACTATCAACAGAGTAAACAGAGCGCCTGCCAAATGGGAGAAAGTATTCACAAACTATGCAGCCAACAAAGGCCTAATATACAGAATCTGTAAGGAGCTTAAACAAATCAACAACCAAAAATTAACCCCATTAAAAAATGGGAAAAGGATATGAACAGACATTTTTCAAAGGAAGACATACGTGTGGCCAACAAGCCTATGAAGAAATGCTCAATATTACTGATCATTAGAGAAACGCAAATCAAAGCCACAATGAGATACCATCTCACATCAGTCAGAATGGCTATTATTAGAAAGTCAAAAAATAACAGATGCTGGTGATGCTGCAGAAAAAAAGAATGCTTATACACCACTGGGGGGGGGGGAATGTAAATTAATTCAGCCATTGTGCAAAGCAGTTTAGCAATTTCTCAAAGAACTCAAAACAGCAGTACAATTCAACCCAGTGATCCTATTACTGGGTATATACCCAAAGGAATATAAACCATGCTAACATAAAGACACATGCATGCATATATTCATTGCAGCACTATCCACAATAGCACAGGTATGGAATAAACCTAAATGCCCATCAGTGGTAGACTGGATAAAGAAAATGTGATACAAATACACCATAGAATACTATAAAAAAGAATAAGGTAAAAGAATGAGCCATAAAAAAGAATGAGCCATTAAAGAATGAGCCATAAAAAAGAATGAGATCATGTCTTTTGCAGTAAGGTGGAGGGAAGTGGAGGCTATTATCCTAAGTGAACTAACATAGGAACAGAAAACTGAATACCACATGTTCGTACTTATAAGTGAGAGCTAAACATTGAGTACATATGGACACAAAGAAGGTAACAACATTGAGTACATATGGACACGAGGAAGGTAACAACAGGCCCAGACATCAGGGTCTATCTGAGGGTGGAGAGAGCAAGAAGGGTGACAATTGAAGTACCTGTTGAGTACTATGCTTAGTACTTGGGTGACAAAATCTGTTCACCAAACTCCCGTGACACACAAATTACCTATACAACAAACCTGCACATGTACCCCTGAACCTAAAGTAAAAAAAAGTTGCTGACACATTTGTAAAAAAAATTTTTTTTTTCAGTTTCATTTTAAAATAGTCAAAGCAAGTAAAATAAATGGAAAGCAAAGGGACAAAACCATAAAAGTAGTTACTTTAGGTTGCACAAAGAAAAAAAATCCAAACAAATTAAAAAAAACATGTTTTTCTATAACCAAAAAGTTGCAGGAAAAACACTTTCGTTATTTTGTAGTACTGTATTTGTCTTATGGGACTTCTACCCACCCCCCAAAAAGTCATGTCACATTTGTAGAGTACATTCGTTGTGAGAATAATTTTGGATTTAATTACCAAAATATTTTTGGAAATAGACATGTCTGAATAATAAAACAATTCTCTAAAGTCTCTCCATGTTGTTCTATTTAAAAGATAGGTATGAATCATTTTATATGTATGTATACATTTAATGCATTTTTAAAAGTTCATGTATTAAGTAGCTGCACATCTAACGATTTCAAGGGATAGCAATGCACTCTCCATCTAAATCCTCTCTACCCACCCCAGCATGTTCTCTATGCTCTGCAATAATACTACACAGTCAGTCTGTTTGCTTTTGTTTCTGATGCTGGGTAATTTTTTTAAATCACCACCAGTATTCCTGTTTTACACAAGACAGCCATGGAGAAAAGAGATACATCTCTGTCAAAAGACCTAATTCTTGTATAAAGAATTAGGACACATTAAGTTTTCTTTCATTAGTTATCATGTATGAATCTGCTTGCTGGTGATAAGCTGTTAAGTAGGGTTGGAGAAATAAGTGAGTGGGGACAATTTGGAACAACAAGGCCTTCATATTAGAAGAAATGTTAGTTATCGATCCAGAAGTTCCCAGATATAGGGTTTCCATGAAACAGTATACATATATGTATTTTATTGGAGAGGGTCCCTTATCTGCTTAGCCATTTTTTTTTATTGATCAAGTAGGATTTTAATGAAGATTTGGGGGAAAAAACCCTTTATCTAGCATTTTTATAATTTCATAAAAGTTATAATTTTAACATGAAAAAGAAAAAGCAGACAATCCTAGACTGGTCCAATAAAAGTATAATCTTCTAAGAGAGAAATCCAAAGTTATAATTTTTAAAAACATTTTCGTGGGTACATAGTAGGTGTATATATATTTATGGGTTATATGAGTTATTTTGATATAGGCATGCAATGCATAATAATCACATTTTGATATGTCTTTGATTTTGGTAGCAGGGTAATCCTGGCCTTTTAGAATGAGTTTGGAAGTATTCCCTCCTCTTCTACATTTTGTAATAGTTTGAATAGGATTGGTATTATTTCTTCTTTAAATGTTGGTAGAATTCAGCAGCGAAGCTATTGAGTCTCAGGGTTTTCTTTACTTGGAGACTTTCTAGTATTGCTTTGTTATTGGTCTGTTCAGGCTTCGGATTTCTTCATGGTTCAATCTTGGTAGGTTGTACGTTTCTAGGAATTTGTCCATTTTCTCTGGATTTTCCAATTTATTGGCATACAGTTGCTCACAGTAGCCACTAATGATCCTTTGGATTTTTGTAATATCAGTTGCACTGTCTCATTTTTCATCTCAGATTTTACTTATTTGGGACATCTCTCTTCTTTTCTTAGTCTGGTTACAGGTTTGTCAATTTTATCTTTTTTAAAAAACAGCTTTGCATCTTAATATTTTGTATTTTCTTCATTTCAATTACATTGATTTCTGCTCTGATCTTTTTTTTCTGCTAATTTTGGGTTTAGTTTGCTTTTGCTTTTCTAATTCATTAAGATGCATTATTAGGCTATTTTAAAAATGTTTTTCTTTTTTTGATGTATGTGCTTATACCTATAAATTTCACTCTTCATACTGCAAATTGAAGTGTGTTTTCCTTAATATTTATTGTGAGAAGAGTATTACACTGTAGGCAGTGGAAAAATATTGTTTGGCATCTTTCTTTAGCATGGCTACCTCAACTTCGTAACTGTAATGTTGACATTCAGGATTGTGAATTTTACCTCCAAATACAGTCAACGATCCTCTTCTTAGAGGTGTCTGATACTGACATCTTTTGTTATTTATTCTTCACATGAAGGATTTGATTTTAATGTGTTAATGAATTCAAACAGCTAATCACAAGAAAATATTCTTGGGTCCTTTCACCTATCATTTTCCACTAACAAAGAATGCCAGAAATCCAATATTTAAAGATAAGAGCTAAAATTTTGAGATGTAATCGTCTCAAACATTGTCTGTGAAATCTTTATAATTAGCATAACCTTTGGAGAATGTCATTGGATATTGATGAAACAGGGCATGAACTCTGTGTTGCCATTTAGCAGGGCTTGAAAAACTACCCAGAATGACGCCTGGGAATTTTAAACTACCAGATAGTTCTTATCTAAGAAACTGAGTGAGAAAGGCGTTTGTCCTCTCTAATGACTTCTGTTAGCAGATTTATGCCACTTGGATCAATATATCTCCACCTTCCCACCCCCTAAGCTCTACTTTTTAGGTTAAAAAAGAAAGGGAGGGAAGGAAGACGCCCACTTTCAATTTTTATAATGGAATAAAACTACGTATAACTTTCTAGAAACCACTATAGTTCATGTCCTTGTTATAATATTTTTAAACGTGCTTAGAGATACAAAGAAGTAAACACAGAAAAGTATTTTTGTTTTCTTTACAGGACTAATCACACATTTTAAGAAAACAAGTAGAATTAAATTGAAATAGGCCAAAGGATGAGATACTTTATTAAAAACATTTCAATCAGAAGTCATTTCTTCATAAACAGTTTTTCTAAATGGTCATTGTTTCAGTGAATATAAGACCGTTATCCTTTCTCTAACATCACTCGTGACTAAAGATCAATTAAAAGAATAAATATCTCTTTTATAAAGATAAATATTGTTGGGGAAAGGATAATTTTTAAAAGGTGTGCTACAGTTTTCGGGGTGAAAAATTGCCTATTGTAACCTAAGGTTTGCTCTTTGATTAAAAGTATTTCTAAAACAAATAACCTGCATGTGTATATGTGTGTGTAACCAATACAATTAATCTTCATGCTAGATTAACTTGATAAAATATTGACCTAATTTGGGATTAAAAGATTACAAGTAACATTTTGCGCTGAACGCTGCAACATGCCTCATGTCAACACAGTAATGACAGAATTAACCTCCCAAGCCCTCTTCAATTGGGGCATTTCTGAGCTGCTACTTGAGCAGGGTTTGGATGACCTTCAATGGCTGGTGTACAAAAGACCCAATGATGCCGTTTTCTCAGCCAGCTGAGCTGCCTCTGTGGTTCAGAACCGTGCAAAGGAAAAACATTTAAAAGACGTTCTAAAAATATCCAGCTTCTGCTTGTCAAATATTTTAACTTACTAGTAACAGAAATTGTCTGGGAATACTTAAAACATTCTTATACAAGTACAAAATGTGATTTACAAACACTATAGTTACTTGCAAGCGTCAGACATTTTGCTATTAAAAGTAAAAACTGAAGCTAGAAAAAACTTACCCGAATGTTTAATTCTCTTTTTGTGGTTTTGGTTATACTTTTCTGACAATTAATAAGGAATTCTTACTGACTGGTTAGTGCGGATAAGAGCTAATGGTGTCTGACTCATTTTTCTTATTGGGCTAACTGTATAATACATAAAATTCCAATCTACCATTAACTCTCAATTACCTTTTGGAATTGAAGATGAGGTTGCATAACCAATAAAATACATAGGTAATTGAAAGATTTTTAAAAACACAAAATTTTGAGAGAGAAATGAAAGCAGCCTTAGTGCAAATTTTAATTATTGACTAGAAACGACAAAACTGTCTAAGGAGCATTGCATTCTTGAATGGACCATACCTTTCTTTAGTGGATTCCTGATTATCTGGATCCTGATTTTTCTTATCTGTATGAGTACACCAAACATTTACATGGAAGGGGAATAGGAAAAAAAAAAATTCTATCAGTTGATATATTCTATCAGCGCATATTGAAATATGTGAAACAAGACTAACTCAGACTGGGCTAACGTTGTAGCGAGGAATGCTAATGATGTTCACAATGGGCTTTGGAGGATTACAGGCCATGTCTTCATGATTTCAAATATGAGCCAATTTCTAGTCTTTCTACCAGCAGAGCTTCCTTTTTTTGGGTATTGAAGGCTTTTGGAAAGTCAAGAGGCATCTCTTAGGAAGCAAACATATTTGGCTTTTGTAAGATCTGCCATAATGTGTGTTTTACTGTATAATTATATCTACAGTACTTAGTTCAGGAGATGGCAATTAGCTGGGTCATAATAAAGGTACATTGAGTCCAAGATCGATCTATCTATTTGTCTGTCTATCTATCTGAATTATTCACCTCCATCTTCATTTGAGAAATATATATTGAGCTCCTTTTATGTGCTGTACTCTGTGTTGTGTGTTGGGGCTACAAGGAGAAAAAATATTTTTGGACATTGAAGGCTTTAGAAAAAAACGTTCTTTTTTTTCTACTAAAATAAGATTAACAGGTGTTAGATAAATTTTAAAAACATATTAGGAAATTTTAAAAACTAATTTACACAATTTAAGAGTTAAAAGGAGAATATCTATGCCTTCATGTGATTCAAAGAATACTGTATATTTTACCCCAGCAATTTATTTTTGACCTGCTGAAAGGCAAGATAATTGGGTCTTTTATATTAAAAAAAATCTGAAATATAAGTTGTCAAGTCACATTCAATGGATTGAGTGAATGGAATCTCTAACAAAATAATAATTTCTCCTTTTTTTTTTTTTTTTCTATTCATCTAAAATCCCTCCTAGAAGTTCTGGGGAACCAAGGAATTACATTCTAGCACAACTACTTTTAAATTTTATAGGACAAAAAATATTCAATAATGTTTCTTAGTAGATCCATGGGTTACAGCTTTTCTATAATTTTTCATTTTCTTCCTGTTCTCTTTTTACTTATTTTTCCTAATAAGTTCCTATTTTATTTGATTAGAGATCCAGCAGAAGGTAGTGGATAGCATGAATATTTTTGGATCAAGAGAAACAATATAATGAGCCCCATAAAACAATGAACTGTATATATACATATAACAACTGCAATGAACAAATTGATTGGTTTTTAATTGTATTTCTATTGTTACTCTGTTTATATCAGTGAAAGTCCCTGCCATTCATTAAGAGTGATGCTCTTTATTAAGTAATAACGTTCAACTTCTATAATTATGTGTTTCGAAAGGAGTGCACATTTCAATGTTTTCACACAGTTAATTAAAATGTAAAATTACAGCTAAAAATAATTAACTCTTTTTAATACACAAAGTGCTTTTTATTTTTTATTTACTTTTCTCTTCTGAAAATATACATTTTGATTTGCTTTACTTTAGGTTTAGTTATCTTTAATTTAAAGTAGCATCATGGCATAGTAGAAAGTATGGCATTGGCAGAAGAAACACATGCTTTGGGGCCACATGGATTGTGATTGTGCCAGGCACTATCCTTGCTTCTGGGATGCAATCGTGAAAAAGAAAGATGAAGTTCTGCTCTTAAGGTTCTAAGTTGTGTGACTCTAGGGAATTTACTGCTCTTTATACTGACTAAGTTTCCTTGTTGGTAAAATAAACATAATGGTAGCTATATACCAAATGTTGGCAGTAATGTTATTATGTATCTTTTACAGTATCTGACACACAGTAAGCACTTAATAAATGAAAGCCATTATTATGCTTGATATTACTGATATTATACAACTAGAATGTTGATATATAAGCTTAGAGTTCATAGCTGGGTCAATTAAGAATATCTGAAAAAAAAATTTATTGTATCAATTAAAGTTTCTCCTATTTTTCCACCTCCATTTCGATTATTAACAAATCAAAGATATCTATGTATTTATTCTTCTCAAAAATGAACCTGCGGCTGAATACACACATACAGCACACATGTACAAAGCAGTATTTATTACTGTAATAAAAAATAGTCATGGCATTTTTATGCCAACTTTTAATGGCTTACACTGGTAGCTCAATATATACCCAAATATACTTTAAGACATTTATTACCAGGAGTTCTGATTCATTGCAATTGGAACGTTGTAGAGACTATTCTTTCAGCGATTTCTTGCCTGCTATTCTTTCTGCACCATTACTCATTTCCTCTCCTTGTTCTTTGGTGTTTTCACTTATAAGTAACTCAAACCCTTTTTGAAGTCTACATCGCTCTGCATTTTATCTCAGCAAGTATTTAACACATTGAGCCAGTCTTCATTGTTTTTCATATAGAACTCAGAATGAAAAGAAAAATAACAGAAAAAAATTGCTATTTTGTCAGAGATCCCATTAGTTCAATCCATTGAACATGGCATATATGGCTGCATATACTTCAGATGTTTTTGTAGATAAAAAGATGCTTAGGTAGTCTTGCCTTTCAGCAGGTCAAAAACAAACTAATGGATGAAAGAGATTGTAATCTTGCTCTCAATCTTGCAATTGTTTCCTCAAAATGATTAGTGCTTGTAGTTGAAAGAGTATAGACCAGCACAAAGTTGTAATTTGTACTGTTACAAAGTTCTACTTTTGTACAAAGCACAAAATTACTTTTGCGTGCCAAAGAAACAAACAGAAAATTCCTGTTTTTTCCTGACAGAACTTGTTTCTATATACTATTAATATTATTCAATTTAGCAGGATTTATTGGGTAAGTGTTCCATAATATTTATACTAGTTACATACAGTAAAGACCAAGAACTGTATTAGAAGTAACTGCACTAACTTTATCAGTCCATATCTTGACCTGTTTGTAAATTTGTGATTCTAGATTTATATCTTCTCTTAAAACTCTTCTCCTTTGCCTTCCTGGGAGGTTCTTGTTTCAATTCTCTTCATAGTTTAGTGACTCTACTTTCCTTCCCTTCTTGGACCCTCTTTATTTTTATATTCACCAGCTTGTTCTAGTTGATTTCTGTTTACATCTCTCCCTTGGTGAGGTCACTTATTCTCTTGACCTGATCTATTAAATTTGGACTAAAAGCATCAATAATTGATCCTGCGTTCTCCCTACCATTTTATTTTTCCATTTTCAATGACTTTTGGCATTTCTGCTGGGTTCAGAAAAAACTGGTTCCTAGGACAGAGATGAGCTTGGACACAGAGTTCCTCTTTTACCACATTTCTCTGCTCCCAGGGCAATGGCTACCTGTGAGAAGACTAGAATTTTTTTTATGGGGTCACACTGGGAATTAATGAGACTCTTAGTTTTTACAGCCCAAGAGCCAATGACAATTTTTGTGTTCATCATTATCCTCTACTAACAATCAAAATCAGGATTCACACCATTCAGCTAGATATTTCTTGATCTAAATAAATTTTTGTTGTCTGCAGATATAAAGTTAGACATAAGGAATTCATAGAGGAAAATGACTGTAAGAACCTGTAACTGTTTCTGTTAAGAAAATTCAAATTGAGAATGTCTTCAAAGGTGATTCCATGTTGAAATGTTTGGTAAAACATATCCTAAGGGTAAATAATTTACATAAAGTTTTAATTTAAAGCAAATAAATGTTCTGTGCATGTAAGTGAAAAGGATGTATGACAGACACTAGGTTTTATTTGATTTTTTATTCAAAGTCCGTAGTACTACTATGCCTACCCCACAGTGGGTGATCAGTAAAGATCTAATAGATTAGAAGTGTTGAATTACAATGGTTTCTGTTTCTTTCATTTTCTGTTACTTTCCAGATACTGTTTTAGGCATCTCTGAAGTACTCTCTATCAAGTACTACATAGTGAACGGACAAATGAAACTTGATTTTAAATGAGATGATTGAAATTCATTTCATTGTTAGGAAAAAGTAGTAAAGAATGAGTGTATGATTTGGCTTATATATCTTATTGCTTCCAAATAATTTAATGTATTGGTTTTCATAGAAACTCACCAAATGCATTTGGATACTAACTTTAAAGAAAATGTACTTCTAAGAAATATTCCAGCCATCTCATTACTGGGTATATACCCAAAGGACTATAAATCATGCTGCTATAAAGACACATGCACACGTATGTTTGTTGCGGCACTATTCACAATAGCAAAGAGTTGGAACCAACCCAAATGTCCAACAACAATAGACTGGATTAAGAAAATGTGGCACATATACACCATGGAATACTATGCAGCCATAAAAAATGATGAGTTCATGTCCTTTGTAGGGACATGGATGAAACCGGAAAACATCATTCTCAGTAAACTATCACAAGGACAAAAAACTGAACACCACATGTTCTCACTCATAGGTGGGAATTGAACAATGAGAACTCATGGACACAGGAAGAGGAATATCACACTCCAGGGACTGTTGTGGGTTGGGGGGAGGGGGGAGGGACAGCATTAGGAGATATACCTAATGCTAAATGACAAGTTAATGGGTGCAGCAAACCAACATGGCACATGGATACATATGTAACAAACCTGCACATTGTGCACATGTACCCTAAAACCTAAAGTATAATAATAAAAAAAAAAAAAGGTAAAAAAAAAAAAAAAAGAAATATTGACAACGATTTTCTTAGCTTGGTCATAACGTAAGTCAGAATTCTCCTTCTCTGGAATTCACTCCTACAAGAAGAATCCACAGTGTGTATCAGAACTATGGAAAATCCTAATGTATGTGTGCATGTACTTCACATGGAGCACATGGAGATTTTTGATTGCTAAAACTCAGTGGTTATTTCCAAAAAGCGGGAACATGAGGGACTTTTTCTACTCTCTTTACTATTGAACTTTTTGCAAATATTATTTATTATTTTTAAAATTAAAAGTGATGGCATTTGTATGTGGACATTTTTTGTGCATGTGTGTGTGTGAGATGGAGTCTCCCTCTGTTGCTCAGGCTAGAGTGCAGTGGTACAATCTTGGCTCGCTGCAACTTCCACCTCCCGGGTTCATGTGATTCTTCTGCCTCAGCTTCCTGAGTAGCTGGGATTACAGGTGCCTGCCAACATACGCAGCTAATTTTTTGTATTTTTAGTAGAGACAGGGTTTCACCATGTTGGCCAGGCTGGTCTTGAACTCCTGACCTCAAGTGATCCGCCTGCCTCGGCCTCCCAAGGTGCTGAGATTACAGACATGAGCCACCGCGCCTGGCCTGTGTGTCAGCTTTTAATGGTTTACACTGATGGCTCAAATCTTAGGACTTTTTCTGTATAAGTTGGCAGTTCCATTTCTTCTTCTTTTCTCTTTCCTCCCCTTAAGTCAAAATGTAGTTCAAGGTACCTGCTCACTACCACAGCTCCAAACTGAATGATCAATTTGCCATCACCTATAAGGATCTCATCACTCTCCACTTCATTTCTGCATTTATAGACTCCCTTGGTACCTCATTATGTCTCATTTGGGGATCTGTTGCTGTATGTACTTATAATAATTTTACTATTATTGAAAATTTTAAAATTTGATTATAAAATTCTCTAATGTATACAAACTAGTAAGAATCATCATAGTAAAACATAATCCAGATCATGTCTCTTTGTTCAAACACTAATGTTTTACCAGTTTGCTTGAGTGAAAGCCAAGTTCATACAGGTATAACCTCGAATCTGAAAACTTTGGAACCACATGCATTCTGATATTAACAATTTTGAAGATTTTTAGAGTTAATGCATAGAACATATTTTCTATTATGCACATTGCCCACTGGAGTTCTGGGGCCATGTGGGATATTTATATGTCTTAAATTTTCACAGCAAAAGGAGAAACATTTAAAGACTGCAAATAGCCTCACATCAGATCAGGTCTAGTTTTACTCTAACATGATATTTTATGTTTAGACAATTTAATAGCAGGAGGGAGTGACTTTTGCTTGTCAAAGCTTTTAGGATTTTAAAATTGTGAGCAAAGATTTTGGACCTTATTATAACCTACAAATCCTTACAAGATCTGGCTGACAGTGCCTTCCTGAGATCATTTAGTGCCACTCTCTCCTTTGCTCTCTAGTCTCTCTCTTGCTTTATTTTTCTTCATATCACTTACCACCATCGAACAGTTCATATATAAACATATATGAACATATATGATATAGTTCTTATTTGTTTTTTATTCTCTATTTAAATATATCTTTCCTCAAGGCAGAAACTGATGCTGCTGCATCCAAAGTGTTTAGAAGACGCCCTGGAACATAGTATGTGCCATGAATGTTTATGTGATATTGAACACATTTTTATTATTTTTATGATCACTGTATGTTGAATTACACAAAAGAAATAGTAAGGACTGGTTTAACACATGGGCAATGATTAATATGCAGTATTTAACAGTATTTTTATTTGCATACAGATATCCCTCCTTATCTATGGTTTTGCTTTGTGTGGTTTCAGTTACCTGCGGTGTAGTACAATACAATTTTTCTGAGAGAAGAGAGAGTAAGAGCACATTCACATAACTTGTTACAGTATATGTATAATTAGTTATTGCTATTTACTACTGTGCCTAATTTATAAATTAAACTTTATTATAAGTATATATGTATAGGAAAAGTCATATTATATATAGGGTTTGGTAACATTTGTGGTTTCAGGCATCCACTGGGGGTTTTAGAATGTTTCTCTCAAAGTTAAGGGGGAACTAACATAAACTGTGATTTTAAAAAAATGACATTTCTGAAACTGCTCTTGAAATGAAACACTTTCAGTTGGTCATGGCGGATTGACAGCATTGACCTTATGGTCTAACACATAACAAAAATCACACAAGCAGCTACCTGTCATAGGTCTGCGTATGACTCTCAAGCTGTTTCCAGGTCTAAAGTATGATTTGCAATTTTTTCCTTCTGCTTTATCTTCTGAAAATATAAGCTCTGAAATCTGTTTGTAGGAAAAAGCATAAACAAAAGAAAAACTAAGTTCTGGGTGAAGAAATAAAGGGCAGTGGTGCAGTAATTGAAGGGCCAAATGTGGGTATATCTTGTCTCTGGAGCTCAGGGCACGGTGTTTTCTGTCATTCATCCACTGAATTCAATGTGCCAGTCCTATCTGAGGTTCTGGAGAATCAGCAGTAAATGAGACAGACAAGATCACTATGTTACAGATTGTTTCAGGTACTAAGTGCTATGAAGAAAACTAAAGCTAGAGAAGATGACTGTGTGTGTGTGTATGTGTGTGTGTATGTATGTGTGTGCATGCCTGTGGGCTTGTGATGTTGTTTAAGATAAGATTGTGATATAGAAAGGGAGGTGAGGAAAAAAAAGAATCATGATTGTATAACATATCTCTGTTACCTGTCACTGCTCTACTTTATCCAGTTTGGACTACATTATTCAGTGGAATCACACATACACAAACACACACACTTCTTTACTTTACATGGGTCTTTGGAAATACAGCTTTGATTATTTGCCTTTGAAAGTGGTAAAACACGCATATCAGTTCGTGTATAAGCATGGCATCTGTTTCAGTGCCTGTTACTGCACCACTCAGCCAAGTGCATTTTAGGAGTACTGGCAAGAGGGAAAATACCATTTCCTCACAGTGTTTATGTTTATTTTCCTAAGTAGGTCCTCTTCTTTTATGATTTACTCCCTGGGACATCCTCCTTTTCAAACATCGTATATACTTTTGGGCACTTTTTTCCGTGTCTAAAACACATTATTTTCTCAGTAAATATTTCTTAAATTGAAATGAATTCATGATTTAAAGGTTTAGTTTTTCATACTAGGGATAGTTGGGATTTTATTGTTGTGTTTATATTAAGAGATCTTAGGAATATTTTTCTTCCTTTGAAATTATTACAATTATGATTACTATAATTATAATTGTAATAATTAATTGCAGTAATTGTAATAATTATCTTTTGAGGTATGCCACCTGCGGAGGTTTAGAAGCTGAAAGAAATGTCCCATGGAAAGCCTGCTGTCTCCGTGCTCATTTGTTACTCTTAATGAACAGACCTGTACCCCACATTCGTGAGTGCCTATGATATCCACACTCTCTGGAGTTTTCAATCATCTTATTCTGCCTTAGTGGAATCACCACCCTTTTTCAAAGGTGGGTTCAGAGGTGGATTTAGATGTTGGGTGTTCACATTTTTGTTTTATGTATTTCGGGAGAAGTTCTTAAAACAACTATAAAAATACTTAAAGAAAAAAATCACTTTACCTTAAGCATGTGTCTTAATGCTGACTCTTTCATGCAGTCATGAAATGAACTGAAAGGCATGGATAAACCTAAAAGTTTCTTTATAGAATTTGACAGAAAATTATCTTGCAGTTACTCCGATTCTTCCATATACCTGTTTCACATTCTCTATGGCAAAAATTTTGAAAGGGATCTCTGAGTGTGTTCGTCAGACTTCACATTTTATAATTATTTCAAAAATTATTATTGTTTTCTCTAATACCACCAATTATTAATAGAAGAAAAATTGTGTCTGTATATTCCTTGAATGCTAGAATTCCCCCATTATTTTGTCCTTAACTTTCCTACCCTGTGGGCCATCTCCTATACTATCTAAATTTAAATAGCTCCTACTATTTATGCTAATGGTGCTCATTTTATTGATCCATGTGGCTGCTCCCAGTCCTTGGTTCCCCCCTCTGCTCCCTTTTTTTCTCCAGGCTAGAGCCTGTGGCTGGTTACCCAAATTACTTGCTCACAAACATCCTTGACTCTTATATCTGTCTATTTACCTACTACCTACAATATTCTAATCCTAGACTGTTGCCACAATCCACCTTCTCTGCTCCCATATGCTAGTAGCTGAATCTGCCAAAGAATAATAACAAAAACTTAAAGACCATTACAAACCTGTGGTCTCCAATATGTCTAGTCACTGTAATATCTACCCCCTTTCCCAATCTTTTCAATGAATTATTTAAACATGTGGTACTTTTCTCATGTGCCCTCTTCAATCTTTTCCTTCTATCAGCTAATGACTTCTTGATTTATTGAGAAAACTGTGCCTATCACAATTTTGTTACAAAGTCTCATTATAGGTTATCCCTCTGCCTGTAAACTATCTCTAGACCAATCTTAAAAGTCTTTTCCCTAGACCAGGAAGATGTGTCCATCCATCCCATCAATATTCCAAAGTCCCATTTCCCTAGACTTGACTCTACTTTTTGGCCTCCCACCCTCCCTTTCATACTCATCTCCTCTAATGGTTCCTTCTCATGAATATGATGATGCTCAAGCCCCTCTTATTCTAATAAAGTGTCCCTTGACACTGGAGTACCTCTGTTATTATTCATTTTTTCTTCTTTTCTCATCCAAACTTTGCGAAGAAGTAGTCTTCACTTCCTTACTTTAATTTTTTAGTTCTCTGAAATCTGATTATTCCTTCACCACCACATTACAACTGCTTTTATTAAGGCAACACTTACATATATTTTAATTTTCCAAACCCAATCATCATTTTTCATCCTCATGTTACTGGACTGGACTTTAGAAATCAAAGTACATGAATTACATAATTGTTGAATTGCTTTGACTTTTAATAAGATTTTATTTATGCTAGAAAATTTATAACAAATATCTCTTAAATTTGATGTTTTTATCTAGGCTTGCAAAGATACTAAACAGCAAGTTCTATAAGACACAAAACAGTAAGACTATCTACAACAAAACTACAAAGCTAATTGGTTTAGGAAAACTGTTTTAGCATTGACTCTATAGGATTTTAGGAGAGGCTGCTGTCATTTTTGAAAAGAATAATAAGTAATATAATGACTTTGCTCCGTTAAGAAACAGTGACCTGATTTGAGGAGCTCAGAGACTCTTCAAATGTGCCAAAGTTTCTATTTCCCTTTCACCCATTTGTTTTTCTTTATTAAGTGCTTATAAGTTACCCAAGCCTGTATTATATTATCATAGTTATGGAAAAGAGGACAATACTTTGATCTAAAGTATTTGGTGGTCTCTTACCTTTGAGAAAATGGGAAAGGCTACAGACCTGAAAGAAATTCTGCACTATAGGTGGCTTCATTGAGATGACTCAATAATTGCCACCTGTATATATCTTTAAAACCTCTCCTTCCTCTGCCAATCTTTTAACATATTTAAAGTTGTAAATATTTGGAGTTTTTATATAACTCCAAGCCATAGCCCAGTTATTTGTTTTTATACTGACTTCTTATGTACATAACATGAATGGCAGTTAAATAAATTTCTCTTATTCTATAAACATCCTTTAAAGATGATGTTTTTCATAAGCTTCATTTTTATTTCAAAATGTTTCTAGGTAGTTATTTATTCATGAAGTTATTTTTATTGCTATTTCACTACTCATAATAAAGAAATATACTTAAACTTCCATTATTGCTTATTGCTTCTATTTCTTCAGAAACAGTCTGTCTAATTTTACAGCTAAACTCATGACATGTTTGTTCTGAGATTTTAAAAAAGGGTGGGGAGCAGGAGGATGCAGTACCTTAGAACTTTCTATCCAGGGGCTGTGGCACAGGGGCCTGTTGCCCCATGGTTTAAAGTTGTGCAGAAAAATTAATGTCTTCAGCCTTGGGGAAGCAGTGGGGACTCCCAGTCAAGGGCAGCTTTCTTTGTCAAGCCAGGTACCCAGAGAAATATCATTTCCTTTGTAGACTATAATATAAAAATAATAAAGAATTGCTACTTTACAGTAAAGCAGAACTTTAGGACAAGTATTGAAGAGAACAAAAACTTGATATTCTTTTTTATATTACTGTAAAAATAATGGATTATTTTTATTAGAAACCGATAAATCAAAATTATTTTTAATGGTTATTAGCTAGTAAGAACTGGCTGTATATGTATGTGTACAAGAAGTTTGAGGTTCATTGTTAAAAATGAGAAGAATTATATCATTGATTGCTTTATCTGAATAATATTTTATATAATGATAGTCTGTTTTCTAAATGGCTTATAAGTAAACAGATTTGAAGGTGTGTTCATACACAATGGCTGGCTTAATCGACTCTAGTGAGAAAAATCACAGCTGCAGGCCAAATAACTTTTTAATTTATTATAATGCTATATAAACAGACTGAGTCTATCTTTTTTAGTCATTATTACTGTTTTATGCTTTATGTATTATATCAACATCCAATAGAGCAATATTGTACAAAACAAAATTTCTAATAGGCATTTTTCTGCTTCTAAATAACAATGAATTCATTTCTTTGCATCAAACATGTTTTATTGATTTATGTATCTCTTTATCAAATATTTATTGAGTGCCTACTATGTGCTAGACAGAGTGAGATGAAATAGCGATGGAAAGCCGACATGGAATTCTTCTTAAGCTCAAAATGTTAATTTGTTACTGTGGATTCCTTCTTTTTGTAATTATGTATGCTAAACCCCCCAGTCTGAAGAATTGGGACTTAATGTATGGTGTTTCCTGCAGAGAAGAAAATAAACTCTTCTCCTTAGTAAAAGAGAGAATTTGTTATTGAAATCATTGAGCAGGGAATAAATAAGAATCCTACTATTAATATATTACTGTTAGAGTCTATAAATGTTGGCCCCTTATTTCTCAAAACTCTGTTTTTGAAACTATAATAAAGCAATAATAATAATTCAGCTAAAAGTCCAAATTTCTGAATATTCGCAGTTTTGATATTTTAGAAATATTTTAAATTTCGTGCTAGTTTTACCTTAGTCTAAATAGAGGCTTTTATCTGATGATAAGTAATTTTCCCTTTACGAAATACTAAAGTAGATTATAAAACTTGTACCAAGAACAAACTCTAAATTATTTTAAAATGTTCAATGTTAGTAAATGGAAATGTAGTCACAATTAATTCACAATTGCTCTTCAGGAATTTTAGTAACTCCTATATTGGAAAAATGTAAACCCTTTCTATAGAGACCTAAATTTATTTTCGTTAAATATACTTTAATGTTAAAAACGATTAACTATCTCAGAATAGTTCCTGAAACTAATGCTGAAGTCATTTCATGAAAAAAATCACACTATATTTTATCATCATAATAAATGTATTAATGTTATCATGGTTATTTATTTTGGCTTTGAATTTCATTAAGTAATACCATTGTCTTAAAAATTTATTACAGAGGGGAGAAAACAAATGCATGTCATTTGGCTATCTCACCGATGTCAAAGTTTCTTTTCATCCTGGGGCTGGGTGTTGGGGGGAGAAAAGTGATGTTAGGAAAATAAAGTCTCTGTCTGTCTTGGAGATGGGGATACTATTTTATGAATCCAATTTCATATCTATCTTGCCATCTGTCACTAGGCAGAAGAGATATAGGACAGTGGCAAACTCATGTTGAAAAGACTGTCTTGGGATAACAGAAAAGTTAATGGACATGGATTTACAAATTATTAATGATTTTTCTTGTCATTTCTTGAAAAATGAAAGCTATGCACGCTGCCTCTCTCCCCAAACAGATTGCATTTTATTCCTCTGCAGTTTGTCCATCAGCCTTCACTCTGACAACATAATCCAGAACTAATCCAGAGCATTCAGTTTTCCTTGTTGGCTTGCAGGCAGCCTGCTTAGACAAATCCTGCTACCTGTCAGCCCTCCTGTGGGTGCCAAACCCGCTGCCAGGTTAACCTCTGGGGAAACAGGAAGACCTGCTGATTTAACCCCTACTTCCCTTCCTGTAATCCACAGTAAATAGGGAGGATGTGAATAGGCTAACTGTTTTAATCAGGCCTGGATCCCTTAAAATCTGTTTCATACAGAGCTTTAAGAACTCAGGTTATGAACATCCCTACATAAAATCACATGGCAGTTCCTCCAAAACGTGGGTCTTAAAGAAGCAGATGGATCAGATACACTGAAAGGTCTTAATCCTCTAAAGTAGCCTGTGTAATATATATACCATTTCCCTGAGCCACATCATTGCTTATAAATATTTCCTAATTATCAGGTTGAGGTCTAATTTGATTATGAAAACTCCTATTTTGTTAATTTCTAATATGACTGCCATAATTTACCTTTTCTTTGTCCCCTGCCTTCCCCAATACATGTATATGTACACACATTAATTCTTATTGCATGACAGTGAATTTGAATATTGTTTACAGATTGGTCTCAAATGATTCCAATATGAGCAAATAACTAGACAAAGTTTTCAAATGAGTAAATATAAATTAATGTTGCATGGCATTTAAATGACTCTCATTGAATTGATCAAGAAGAAAAACGGAGCAACTTAAGGTAAAAAGCCTCTTGAAAATACTCACTCTTTATTCAAAAAGAACAACACACTACCTTCTCCCTGTTGGAATTCAAGGCACATCAGTCTATCTGCTCCTGCAGCATCAACAATCCACAGCAGAAAAAAAACTTGCATAAGCATGGTGTTCCAAGGCACGCTTCAAAGTTCCACTAAGTTTAGTCTCCTGAGAAATGTGATGAAAATTTCCTCAGGTCTTTTAATGTTAGGAGGGCAAGATATTCAGGTCAGTAGGGGAGAAGGTAAGCTTAGACCAGTCCCTGGAGAGGGAATCTGAACTCCACCATTAAACAAGTGGTGGGAATCACTGTGACTTCTAATGAAGATCTTCAGTTCTCCTTCATTTAAGCTTTTCTTTGAGAGTGAGAAAGGCAAGGTTTGCTTCTTCCCTACTTATTCCCTCCCACATAACAGAAGATGAAAAATGAGGAATGTTCCTTATGCAAAACAAACAGCCAGATGTGGTTTTGATGAAGTGGGTGCACTTGTACACACATAAACACACACACACACATATCAGACTCACTTGATTGTTTCTAACCTAACCAGTTATGATATTAAATATTGTATTCCTACTTCTGCTTGCTGAGTTGACCCGTCATTATGTAATGACCCTCTTTCTCTCTTTTTATAATTTTCATCTTGAAATCTATTTTTAATTACTGTGATAATGAATGTATTTTTGTAAAAATAATTGTATCAACTTTTATGCAATAGAAATAAAAATAATTTTGTACTTTAATACCTAATAATTAAAAAAACTAATACTTAATTTTCTTACCTCCTTTCTACTGAAGAGATAATAAATGTTTGTACTTGTTTAAAAATATATTTTTAATTTTTTAAAAAACTTATTTGGGTTTGTTTATGTTAGCATTCTTTTCACCTTTCTTTCTTTTTTGATGGTCCATGAATTTTTTTCTGTTACTCTTTTAAATTCATATTTGTTTTATTGGTGATAAGGTTTGCTAGGATGTCAGCCAGTAATTTATCACAAAGCAGCTGAATTTCATGGTTAAGGTGAGAACCAGGGATTAATTGTCAAACACCACCATGTAAGATAAAGCTTGTTTTAAAGCAGACCAATTTGTTTATATTTTTTTTGATAAGTAGATAGTTATTAAACTGAAATTTGGAAAAAAAAATTAACATTAGAAAGGCAGGATGAGATTTTAAAATTCAACCACTGGAATAAAAAGTCTTTAAAGTCTTCCATTAGGTTATATTGATCATTATTAAAAATGTTTTTGAAAGAAGACTTTGTTACAATAATGACTAACTTTTGTGATAAGATACACTGGGGCTGTAATCTCCAGATTGACCAGGGATGATAACCGAGTCACTCACTAGGAGCCAGAGGCCTGGAAATATGGCCTTGGGTAGAGGGAAGTGGGCAGAAGGGAATGTGAAGCTGGGGAGAAGTCAGTTGATCTGGGATGCAGCTGGGGGTGCAGGGAGAAAATGTGGCTTAACGAAAGAGAATGGAGTGAAATTTTGGGAGAGAAAATCTATGTAAGCAAGTTAAGAGAAGGGGAATAGAGAATAAAGATAGAAAAAAGAGGAAGGAAAGAAAGGCGTCTGTGCATAGGTTTACATATGAATGTACCCCATATAATGGAAAATAATCACAGAAGTTTTAGAAAATAGTGTTACTCAGTAACGCAATCTTTGTGCCATGTTTAAAACTTTCAAGAATACATGTTATTAGGAATTGTAAAGATACATACCTTAACACACATATATATAGAATGCAAGAAAAATCTTTTAACAGGCCGGGCGCAGTGGCTCACGCTTGTAATCCCAGCACTTTGGGAGGCCGAGGCGGGCGGATCACGAGGCCAGGAGATCGAGACCACGGTGAAACCCCGTCTCTACTAAAAATACAAAAAAAAAAAAAATTAGCCGGGCGTGGTGGCGGGCGCCTGTAGTCCCAGCTACTTGGAGAAGCTGAGGCAGGAGAATGGCGTGAACCCGGGAGGCGGAGCTTGCAGTGAGCCGAGATCGCGCCACTGCACTCCAGCCTGGGCGACAGAGCAAGACTCCGTCTCAAAAAAGAAAAAAAAAAAAAAAAAATCTTTTAATAATTATATGAAAGCACAGAGGTTAGGAGCATGATCTACAGAGCTGGACTGCCTAGGTTTGAAACTGAGTTCCACCATTCATTAGCTGGGTAATATAGGGAGGAAGTTATTCTCTTTGTGTTTTATTCTCCCCCTCTCTAAAATGAATATTTATCCATAGTGATGTTGTGCAGATTCCTTTGGATAATATATGTATAGGGCTTAGAATGGAGCTTGACATGCATTATAGGAGTTCAATGCAGTTTAGCAGTTACTCCCGAGTATAAATGCCCTTTTAAACCTCCATTAAACTTCCAGTGTTAGAACTCTTTGGTCAGAAATCATAGGTTGGTATTTTTTAAATTAACATATCAAGTTGTTTAAGGTTCATATTCAGCAGAATATTTAGAATCTATATATATCAGAATTATCTCCAGTGGTTTAGAGCTTTAAAAAAGAGCTTTGATCCTTTGGGATACTGAGTAAATTGATTTCAAAAACACTCATACACTTCTTTGCCCTAAGATATTTCAGGGCTTAAGTTGACCTACTTTTTGTTTGTATTTGACATATTTACTTGTGAAGAATACATTATTTTCAGAATGGACTGTAAGAAAAGTAGCAAGATGCATCATCGAAGCTATCTATTAAATAGAAATACAAAAAAGCTATATAGCACCCTGGGTTGCTATTTGGTAATAATGACATAAAGCAACTTCAGCTTGAGCAGTCATGCTGTTTAGAATACATTAACTGTTATACAATTAATCAATATGTTGTAAACAAATGCTGAAAATGTTAGGTCGTTTTTGATCATCTTTCCTTTCAAAAGCACCAGCTGTAAGGGGTTATCTGGTTATCGATCATGTTTCTTATCAGCCCTGCACATTATGGTATGTTTGTAGTTGGTACATAATCTAAACAACGCTGGCCTAATTCATCGACCTTTGAAATCTGGGTCTAAATGGCAGTAAAACAAGAAGACTGATGACACTTAAAGAAGTCTTTAGCTCGGTCTCACTGTCCGGTAAAATTTGAAATGATTCCAGCCCATAAAGTAAACTACATGGCACACATGTTACCCAAGGAATAGTGTTCAAGCCAATGGAGGAGAATAAAATTTGAACTTTGGATTTTTAAGTCAGCAATTATTTTCCGCAAAGAAGAAACTATACTTGTTAGAATCAATATAAAGATTTTAATTTATGTCAGATCCTAGCTTCCACTTTCAGCCAAGGGATAATAAGATGCCCCCAGAGGGTCTGAATGAAATGTAGATTATTTTAATTTGGAATGAAATATCTCTAATGGTGTTTTGTGGTTTGGGGATTTTTGGAAAAAATTTGTCAAGTACTTGGAACACACATTCAGTGAATAGACACACAAATGTTTTTACTGAATAAACTGGTAAAAAGTGATTTTAAAATATATAAGCAATCACAAATTAAAAACAAAAGAGAGGATTGTCTAAATTAAGTTGAGTCAACCAACTAGTGGGAACCTTTAATTAATAATAGATTTCTGCATTCTTCACGAGCCCCCACAAGTTTGACACATATCCACTTTGGCTTTTTGTAAATGGGATCATTCAGTACTTATATGTAACATCATTACTTCTGTTATCTAAGGATATTCTACCCTATGGACATGTCAACAAATACTTAATCAGTCTCCTTTCGATATGTGTTTGTTTTCAAGTTATCACTATTTTGACCATTCAGGTTTATAATATCTTTGCTACTTTTAAACTTACTATTTCCTTAGGACAAATCCTTAGATGTAAATTGAATGGGTTAGATGGTACCTATGTTTAACACTCCACTCTATATTGCTGTATTACCTTTTAGAAAGAGTGCAGCAATTTATACTTTTACTTCCTTTTTATATATTTATTAGCTTCCATGATCCATTGACACTATTTCCATTTTTTTTGTTGTTGCTTCCTAAGCTGATAGACAAAGTTTGCCTTTAATTTGCATTTGTTTAACTGTGAGAGTGAACAACTTTTCAGAGTTACTAGCCAGTTTATTACTTTTCCTGACGCCTCGGTTTATTTGCCATTGTACACTTTTCCATTGAGTTGTGAAACTTTTTCTTATTTATTTGAAAGCTTTTTGCATAAAAGTATATTCCACCTTATTATATATAACAAATATATATTTAAATATGGTAATGTATTTTACTATATATAGCAAGTATTTCCCCTTTCTATATTTTAATTACTGTTTTTTAATTTCTAGATTTATTCCTTTATGATCATAGAATATGGCCCCTGAAATTTCTGTTTTTTGAATTTTCTTGCTGTTGTCTTTGTTACCTAATATATGGTCATTTTAAAACATTTTATGAAGGCTTAGAAAAGAAAACATAGTCTTAGTTATAGGTTGAATCGAATACATTTATAATATTCAAAAATTCTATATTTGATTCTCTTTTTATCTGTGTAATCTGACAGAGATTGTGTGGTAAAGTAAATGCTCCTACTACAATTAAATACCAGAAAATTTCCAGGAGTCTTAAAAATTTATAACAGTATTTGCATTACACATTTTGATATTGTTATTAATTACTGAAAGTTATGATTGTTATGCTTTTATTTAGAAAGAATCATGCTTCTTTATCTTAAAATAATCTTCTTGGACATATATAATATTTTTATTCTGTTGTATATATTATTTGCAAGATATTCGATATCCTTTTACTTTATTTCTTCCATGTCATTTGCTTAGGGATTCTTCCATTTGCTTAGTATTTCTGTGTATATCTCCTTTAGTGAAGCAGAGTTTTAGTGGTTTGAAGGTGACTCTCTTGGCCAGGCTTTGATATACGGCTTACAGTGATTACAAAAAATGTATTAGAGATGATTATTTTTCATGTCTTAGGTAATTTTAACAAAACATTGGAATTATCTATTCTTTGAGAGGCCAAATTGACTAATAAAAAAGTTATGAGTTTGCTTCATATTATTGAGGTAAACTTAAGTTGTGCTTTTTAAAAGGTAGAACTTATAATTAATGAAACTAGTCACAGTTTTGACAACTTGCTCAGACTTTTTGGTGTTTCCTCACTTTAGAACAGAATATTTGATTCATTTATTTTCAACTTTGTGTCCCAGTTGCAAATTCTAGGATAATTGAAAAGTTCCATTCAATATCTTGTTGCATTAGATTTAGGTGATGATACAAATTTTATTTTTTTCTCTTTTCTTCAATATTATGTGAGAATTTAATATATATTCTATATTTAATATAGAATAAATGAGATAAAAACAAAACAAAAAAGCAACTAAAAATTAAAGGTTAAGTTGTTTCCTTTTGAAAATTGAAACTGCACACACAAGAAATCTCTCCATTAAAATAATGAGCTATTGTTGAGCTAAGAAGGAAAATGAGAAACAAAATTTATATAGCGGTGAAAACAATCTCCTCGTTTTAATAAAACAGCTTTTTCCAAGTCAATTTTATTCATATCTTTTATGGGTACGCATAGGCCATACAGTCATTCATCAATTATAAATTTATCAAATGGTTCATTCATTCATCCCAAAACTTTCATATACAAAAAACAAGCCATTGTGAATCATACACCTAGTACTATGAAGATATTTGAAAAATAGCATGACAGTAATTTTGCACTTATGGAATTTGTCATACAGTAGGGAGATAACACATGGTCACAATTAAGTAAATATAGATACGGAGAAATTTTATTTTCTTAGCAGCTGATATGAAACTTCATTTTATGAAGAGACTCCCCCTACCCATGCCTCCCAATGATGTTTTGATGATAATTTGATGAGTTACAATCTGGACAGAGGCTAGGCTTCCAAGGACTGGCTATCAGCTGGCCCCCAGGTTTCATAAGACAGAGAAAGCCCTCTGCCTAGTAGAGGGACATTTGGCTGTGCTGGTTGACTGAACATTGATTGTATGGGGAAAGCATAAGAAGGTAAGAAGACTTCTTGGAGCCACTTGCGGTGGCTCACGCCTGTAATCCCAGCACTTTAGGAGGCCGAGGCGGGCGGGTCACTTGAGGTCAGGAGTTCGAGACCAGCCTGACTGACATGGTGAAACCCCATCTCTACAAAAAAAATACAGAAAATTAGCCGGGCATGGTGGCATGTGCCTGTAATTTCAGCTACTTGGGAGGCTGAGGCACAAGAATTGCTGGAGCCTGAGAGGCAAATGTTGCAGTTTGAGCTGAGATAGCACCATTGCACTCCAGCCTGGGTGACAGAGCAAGACTATATCTCAGAAAAATAAAAGAAGACTTCCTGGGGAGGCCCAGCTAAGACAGGGACTTGGGGAAGACAAAAAATGGCCAATAAGCATTTTAAACTGCTTTTAAATTGTTTCTGAGGTTCTTTAATGTGAAATACCTGTCTTGCAAGTTATAACATTTTGTGTTAAATCTTTGTTTCTCATCAGTTTTTTGGGAAACATTACAAAGTGTAGAGTCTCACATATTCATTGGTGCCAGGTGAAAACAGAACTAACTGGTTGCATAGATCTTACAAACCAAAAAGAAATGGAGAAGCTGATATTTGAGTAACAGTAAATAAAAATTTTTGATGTGGCAACACTCATCCACAAAATTAATCTCCTCTTCCATAGCAGTTTAGAAAATGGAAAGATTATTTCCCACCGTATAATTAGAAGATCCATAGAAACAGTGGGATTTGAAAACAGGTTTCTTTGGTGAGTGAATGGTGATCATAAGAGATATTAATATATGGGGGGATATTTCCAATGAGAAGAAGAGAGTGGGTGGATTTAGAAATGTAGACATGTATCAGGTATATTCAGAGAATGGGGAATAGTTTAGTTTGTTTAGTCCTTAAAGGCAAAATCTAAGAGTTAGAAAAAATGCTGAATATGCATATTTGAAAGGACCTAACAGGTTCTGAAATGTTACATTACTTACTGAACAAATAGCAATAAGTTCATTGCCAAATTAATAGACATGTTGAAGGTAATTTTCATAAAAACTCATGATTTGTTTTAATAAACTAGTTCTAAAACTTATCTAGAGTAATAAACATATGAGCATATATTCAGAAAAAAATACAGTGATAAAACTAAAAATACAGATGCAATTATTTAAACATTTAGGTAGTGATGCTGAGAATAGGCAGACAAATAAATGTATTAGGAGTTCATGAAATAGACTTATTGGGCTAAGGGAGACATTAGGGTTGGATTGCAAAGGGAAGGATTATTTGGTAAATAGCATTAGCTGGCATTTTGGAAAAAAAAGATAATATAAACCCTGACATTTCACGTCTCATATTTAGAAAATCAAGTGATATCAAATAATTTTAAAACGTAGAAACATCCCAAAATAAAAAGATTGAAATACCTATCAAATTTTTATTTGGCACAGAAAAGGAAGAATATGACTGGCAAATTTTAGAAGCAACTGAAGTCATCATGGAGTTGAATGTCTATAGTTGACATGAAATTGATATAAACAAATAGGATATAAATGCATAGGATATAATGAAATAGAAGTTTGAGGGAAGGAGAGTCCATTTTGGATTGCAGCAGCTGAAGAAGGCACATCAAGATCAGAATTTCCTTAAGGAAAGGAAAGGATTTATTCAGAGTAGGACAAGTGGAGAGGAGATAAGTGTGAAGTGGCCTGGAGCTGTGTAAGACATTTGCAGGGCAAAATGATCCTACTGGCCTATGCAGAAGCAGAATATGCTGTTAGGAAGAGCTGAGAGGTCAGATTAAGGAAGGTCTTGAAAATCAGTCTTAGGAGTATCCTATATGGTACAAAATGACTTAGAAAATGGCTGTGGGAAATCAGGCATGAAATAAAGATGGCCAGACACTTTCTTTTTATTTTCAATTAATTTCTTTCCATTTGAGTACCGAGTGTTTTGTCTTTTCAGTATAAATCTCCAGAATGGAAAAGCCAAAACTATGTTTCCATTAAGATTTGTTTGTAACCTCTTGTTCTGAGTGGGAAAGACCAAATGCTTTTACAACAGTTAATTCAACTTCAAAGCCAAATGACAGGAGGCAAGCACACACTTAGCACGATAGTTTTGTGACAGTTATTAATAGCATCTTTTATTTCTGATTGAATGCATTTCAACGAATCATTCTAGCACTGCTAAAAGATTGTCTTGCCATACGTTATAACTTCTAAACTAGCAAGACATTCTCGAGTGTAATAAAATATGGGACGACACTTCTTGGTGTTTAGCAATTTTGTTGATTACGATGCTCCATCTCATCTCCTTGGCCCTTTCATTGATGATTCCCGCTCAAGGTCTCATCACTCAACTTTCTCATGATAGCTGAACTGCAAAAAAATAAGAAGGATGAAATCTGAGATCGTTTTTTAAAGAAAGATTTGCTAACTTTTAGAAATGCTTAATAAAAATGGCTAATATATATAGCTGTGTATGTAAATATAATAGCTAAACCAGTAATTTACACACATTTACTCTTTAATACAATCCACTGAGGTAAGTACCCATCTTATATGTGAAGAAACTGAGGCTTATAGAGGTTATGTAACTTGCTGGGATTGCAGAACTGGTGAGTGGCACAGCTAACATTTTAATCTAGACAATGTAGCTCCAAATTTCAGGCTCTTAGCCACTACATCATATCACATCCACCATTTCCTACGTGTTGAATTCTCCTTATTTGTCAGGATTCAGTTAACTCTTACCTGCAATGAGGACTTCTCTAATTCCTCACCTGGATTTACTCACTATATTCTTTAGGCTCTCAGTAACTTTTACTTGTACCTTTACTATAGCATGTGTCATATTACAGTTTAATCTCTTATAGTTTTATATTTTATAACAAACATTGCAAATTGCAGACTGAATTAGGCAGAAGGGTCATTTTGATTTACTGAAGTAATGTTTATTTTATTTTGAATGCTTCTGCATGGCGCACACTGTGGAGTTATTTTGAGTTTCCACTATACCCTAATGTCTTACGCTTAGCTAGTTCCTGAATTTGCATTTCCTGACTGTACTCTCAAAGGCTTTTGCTTCTGTGTTCTGTTTTGTGTATTTTCTTTTACCCTCTGCTTATTTTCCCTTACATTCTTCCTCCTTCACCTCTCCCCAGACCTCACCTCTGGGTTAAAAGCTCTTTGAACTCAGATTCTGTATTTTATTCATTTTTTGTTTGCTTTCATCACCGTATACCACAGAGCCTGGAATATAGCTAGCAATAAATACAATGACTTTAAAAATTTCTTGGTCTGCTCTTCTTGATGCTTAGGATTATATAAAACTTCTATCAAAATAGGAGTGCTATAATTAAATATTTTCAAGAAATGTTTGAAAGGACATTATTACCATTAACCTTCACATAAACCATTTTTAAATGGCTTAAATGTCACTTGTAAATAATTCCTGTAGAACTGTGTGTCTGTAGCTTTTGTTTAAAAATACGTGTATTACTTTTCCATCAACAAAGACATTTAAATTTAGTCAAATGTTTGGTAGTAATCTCACCAAATAGCTATTTGAGGAAGAGTATTTTTTTTCCAGAGCACTTTGAGTCTAGATATAGTCATAATGGTTTCAAGTCATTATTTCTTATTTGACAGGATGTTATTTTCCTAATCTGTAGTAACACTCAACTTGGAAAGTAATGTCCTCTAATATTACTTTATTATCTGTAAATTAGAAGTCAAGTCAAATCTTTTAAAAGATCATGCACTAATTGTCATTTCTTTCTTTACTGGAGACAAAACCAATGTTTTTTATTTGAAAGCTGTTAACATCACCCAATTCCCTTGTTTCCATTGAAGGGGCAGAATCAAAAATAATTACATGGTTAAATTGTTTATAATCATTTCTTTTTAAAAAAACTCATTAACTCTAGCATCAATATTCATAATATTCTAATAAAAATTCTGTTCTGAAGTAGATTTACTAATTAGATTATAGTCATGATTCAGTTATACTGGAATATAAAACTTCTTCAGTTAAACTAAATATTTTAAATGTGTTACTTCAAATAATTATTATTTGGTTTACATTACTATTCACTTATTGGACAAAAACTAAAGTTTTCAAAATATAATGAGGACAATATACTGAAATAAAAGAAACAAAATGTTATAAGTACTACAGTTGAATATAGGTAGCAGGGATTAATAAAATCATATGATATATAAATGAATAATTTTTTTCTTATGTCACTCTGACATCCATTTTCAACATCTAGTACTGCCATCTTCAATTACTATAAACATTTCATAAGCTTCTTCTCAAAATATGACCTCACCTCTGTTGGGATGTTCTAAAGATTTTTAGTTCTAAAGGGGAAAAAAATGTAAATTCATAAGGCCTATACTTTAGACATACTTTAAATAGTTTGGGTTTAAATAAGACCTATTTTGCTGCACTTATGGATAGAAACGAATCATAATTTTTCTTTAAATCTTGGGACAAGTCATTTAAAAATATGAAATTAAAGCTTCACAGTGATTGTCATGCATGGCTGGAAGCGGTAACCACTTCAGCCATTGAAATACACAGCGACTGGTGTTCATGTGGATTACATTTTAATATTGTACTGGAAGCTTAATTATAAAGGATTATTAGCAGATCATAAGAGGACTACAATGAAATAGGGTCGTGCAGAGTGGAATATTATTAGCTTCCTA
Source organism: Hylobates moloch (assembly GCF_009828535.3). Classification (NCBI taxonomy): domain Eukaryota; kingdom Metazoa; phylum Chordata; class Mammalia; order Primates; family Hylobatidae; genus Hylobates; species Hylobates moloch. The sequence goes on along the minus strand of NW_026652278.1, from coordinate 104,277,918 downwards.
ATCTTCAAGTCATATCTTCCTTGCAGGTTGACATCTTTCTTCAATGTGAACTGTGGACTGGGTTTATAAGGGCTACTAGTTTTTTCCTCTATTTTTAGCAAAAAGTCTGTCTCTGCATTGTTGTGGGTTTGAATTCTTTACTGGTTGGTATGGTTGCTCCTAGTAGTGTTCTATGATCCTTAGAAATTGAGCTTCATAATATGGTCCCTCAAAAGCTACTTGACTCCATTGGCTAACAAGTGTCAGTCGATAAAAGACGAGCAAGATAGAGGATAAGTAGATCTTTATTTTATTTCTTTGCAAAGGTGAAAAATGAAATAAATGTATTGAAGCATGTACTTGGGCTTCACATTTAAAATCTTGCTAATCTCACAGCAAAACTGCAATTAGGCAAAGAATCAGTGCTGCCTGTTAAGCTTTTCAACAGATGATAGGAGTAGCCAGGCATAAGCAACTCTGTCTTTCATAATGCGGGTGCGGCATTGTCTTAAAATAGCACTGATGTTGACTTTGTCATGTTAACTGTGGGAACTTTGGAGGAAATACATTTAGGCACTTGAAGACTGTAAGTTAAAAGATAAGGCCAACTGATACTGTGATCAGTGTGCCTGAGAGGTAAATTGCATGGCGAAACTAAACATGACAGGCTTAGATAAAACACTTATTATGATTAATACCAGAAGTAGTAACAAGCTCATTTCTTTCTGCAGCCCCAGGAAACCTCACTTTTACCTGATAATGCTTATGGCTCCAGCTCACTCACCCAAACCCCACAGTTTCTTAATGGCAGGCTACTAATCTGTGAAACATCAGGACTTTGGGAATTCTTGCTTCTCTGATTTTCACCTTTCTTTAGAAGATTTACAAATCATTACTGTGCAATTCCCATAAAAATAGCTTAAGGATAGTAGGCCAGAGGTCTAATATTCACCGAAACTAGCTGAGACTTAATGTAATTTATTTTCTTAAATATAGGTAGATATCATCTGTTGTTGCTTCTTGGACCATGTACAGGCATAGAGACTTTACCTGAGTTATTGTTGAGGGAAATAAATGAGGCAGATTAACTACACCAATATTTGGGAACTTATTTTGGGCAAATATGAGAGGCAGCAAGAACTATAATTTCATTACACTGTTAACATCCACAAAAAACAAACTCATCTGCTTTTATGTGTATTACTCATAATGATATATACATCTTAGAACTGTAGAATTTTGAAGTTGGAGGAAAATGTAAAGGTCTTACAACCTGACCCGCTACTAATCTATTATATCCCTGACACTTTCACCCACGAGAAGCTCATTATCACTTGAGAAAGCACTTTGATTTTCTAAACAGCTTTATTCTTATCCAGTTCTAACTAGTATTGATCTGATCTGTCTCTATATAACTTTGGCCTGCTTGTTCTAGTTTGGTACCTTGCAATTGTCCAAAATATGTAAAATCTTTGTTGACAAGGCAATTCTTCAAAGCATGTAATTTTTCTAAGATATGTATTCTAGCAGAAAAATTCCAGTTTCTCCAGTCATTTGTTAAATAAAATGATCTTTAAACAACTCATTTCTTTAAGAATGCCACCAATATTTTACTATTTCACTTAAAATATTAATATTTCACTTAATATTTTACTTAAAGTATTTACTTGAAATTCTACATTTCTACATTAAGTAAATATTTTACTTTGCATGTTGTAATGACCAGCCCATAATGTAGTTTTACTCTGGCATTGGAAACTGCACTTTAGCTGATGAACTCTAAATTAATTGTACATTACTTTTTTGGGTAGTCATTTCTTGATTGACTCACAATCAAGTGGAGAGAAATCAAATAAGCTTTAAGTTTGTTTTTTTAAGTGTGTTAACATCTACTGTTGTTAAATTAGGTCACTATTTGAATTGTTGATTTTTTAAAAAATCAATGTCTAGGACCTTAAAACTCATCTCATTAGTATGGTCCAACTGTTCCAACTATTGGGATCTTATTTAAAGTCTTCCTTCCAAGCTCACATTAATGTATAAATTAACAATCTTTGCCTCTAATTGTGCGTCCTTGTAGTCTAATGAGTACATATACTTATTGGCACATAGCATTCAGTAAATATTGTGTGCAAGCTGCATGAGAGTAAGGAAACCGTACTGGTCTGTTTTTATTACCCTATATTTAGCTCTTAGAAAATGCTGGTGTATTGGCATGCAGTAAGCACTCAATACTGCTGAATTAATTAATAAACAAATGCATGAAAACTGTAACGTCATTAGAGTCTGAATGTGGGGGTAGCAAATCATAAATAGTGTTACAGGTAGAAGGAGCTAAGGCCTAGAAAGCAGATGTGCTCATAGATATCGCTCCCATTTCCAATGACATTAAATTCACTTGAAAGATGGCAGCCTAGAGAGATGGCTTACATCAGAAAAGTGAAGAAGAAGGTTATTGGTGTTTTTATCTATTCATTCCCTTTCACCCAATCATGACATGGAAGAAGCCAAAAGTCTTAACTTTCTTTATAATTTTTCCTGGCTGAGGAGTAGTAGAAAAATTCCTACCTAGCCAGCAGTGGCTGGAAGTTTCAGAAAGAGCTGATAGATATGAAGGAACTTTGAGAACTGAAATGATGTAGAGTAGATAACAACATTTGGATTTACTTCCTAGGTCCAGATAGGATGGAAAATGTGTCAGTGGATGTCCCCACAAATAGATAATGTGTATTGTACCAGTTGCAAAACTTCTCTTCTTTCCAACAATTTCGCATCATTTGAGTTCCTGATATTTAGGTATAACTCTCAGGAAAGGGGGCACATATATAAATTGAATTGATGAAAAAGTAAATTTATATTTTTTGCATACTGAATTTATGGATTAAGTTTACTATCCACTAAATAATTCAAGGGAGACAATTTTGAACATACCAAGAGTCTGTGAGTATCACAGTGAGCCAACCCTCAGAACTGGATTATGATAGAGAAAAAAGCCAAAGTATTTTAACTAGGGCTCAAGATTTATTATGTAGTAATATTCTAAACAATGAGACTCACTGTATGGTAAACTTATCGCAGAATCACCTGCATCACTGACACAGGATTGTATTAACAAGGGTTCTTGGTTTCACAAATAGAATATGTTCTGGACAGTTTAAACAGAAAAGGAATATATTAGAAGGATGATAGATATTTCACAGAGTTATTGGAGAGTTTGGTGGAGCTTGAGGTTAAACTCAAACTCTGCTCAGAGCTGTGTCCAGAATTATGTCTGCTACTACTGCTGCCACTGAGAATTGAATGTCAGCAATTCAACTTTACTGCAGTAAGCACAACTGCCAGCCCCAATGTCCAGTTTTGCATTAGAAAAGTGACCACGCAGTCAATCCCTGCTCCACTCCAACATGGAAGCATCTGCTACAAAATGCACCAGTAAAGTTCAAGCTTATCACAGAGCCTCTTTGCTGGAGGTTCTCATTTCAAAATCAGAGTCTTGAGTAGTTGGTTGTGATAGGTGAGTTCACATGTCTGTATCTTAGTCATAGAGAAGGCTCTATTTTATATGTATATAAATAAATTCTGCATTCGGGCTTCTACACTAAAAAAGGACACTCAAAACCTAGACATTTTCTTTGCTATAGAAAAACTATTTAATATATAATGAGCAGTCATAAACTCATGCATCGGAGACATAGAATTGAACAAAAGGTCAAATATTCTGGCTATTGTACAGGTTATATTTTGGGGAGCTGGATGAGGGGGCTGGGAGAAAGGAGAAGACCGAGTAATAAATATCTATGTAGAAATTTTAGTATATCAGATGGTTATAACTTTATATCAAATAATGGAACAAGGAAGGGAGATAGAGAAATGCAGAGGCAGAAAAAATTGCATAAATAGCCATGGTTATTGTTAGGAAGACCTTAGTGAAGAGAGGATATTTTAGACCTGAGAGTTAAGAAAGAACCAACTATCCCTACAGGAAAGACACCAATGTCAATGGAATAAATCCCATTTATTAAATACCTCTTTTTTTCCTAAAATAGATCTAAAATGTTGCAGTTATCACATAGTGTATGTGGTCTCCTTATTTAAATACAAAAAAATCTTTAAAATAAATTTCAGAATTCTGTAAAAAATGACATATAGACAAAAACAGACAAAATAGTCCAATAACAATAAGAATAAGAAACAAAATAGTCCAATAATGAGAAATATGTGTGATTTCGTAACATGAAACTATTTTACTTTTACATCAAAAAATAAAATTCAAGGGCTACTTATAATACAAATTCTAGTTTCTAAATATATAATTTTCATGGTTTCTTAAGTGGGATGTTTGTTCATATATCACTTTCATGCCTTTTTATTTTTCTAATGATTATTTTAAAGGTATATATTTTTTGTACCGCTCCCCTACTTTAAAGATACTCAGAACAATAGTTTCACAGTGATTTCTATAAATTCTAGTTTCTGGAAATGTGATTTGTCTAGGCTTGAAGACCTAAACTAATTAAGAGTAACTAGGTTATTTCCTGTCAATTCCTTATCTACCCTGAGTTTCAAAACCCTTTTAAACAATATTAGCTCTACCATTTTCATATGTTGATCATTATAATTGTTGAGGAAAATAAACACGAAATTGTGTGTGTGTGTGTGTGTGTGTGTGTGTGTGTGTCTACACATACTCTACCTTCCCCAAAGACTGACCCTATCCCTTACTCTCTCTATTTATATATAACATATATTTATATAGGATATATCAAATACATAATATATGATATATATGATCTATATATGATATATATTTATATATGATTAAAAATATATTTATATAATATATTTATACTTTATGTAAATATATATATCTCTATATATAAAACCAATCAATCAAACAAGATAAGCTAACAATTAAAAAAAAAAACATACCCTACTCCCCATTGCACAAGTATATGTTTTTTCTTTTTTTCAAAAGACTCAGTTCTATTTGGGTTTTGGCTATGCTACTCTTCGGTATTCAAGTGTGTTGAGTTATGAGAGTTCCTTCCAATTTTTGTTCACAATCATCCCTGTGCATGTAGATCAATTTCATTAGCTTTCTCTGGTTCAGTTTCAGTTTACTTTTATGGCCATATCTACCTTTTATAGACTTTCATCTTTCTTGATCATTTACTGTTTAAGAATTTCTAGTGTTATCTACCTGTTAGTCAACTTAAGAATATGCTATTTCAGAGGACAAGCACTTTTTTTTTTTTACTATAGCCAACATTTCTTTTTTTTTCATTCTTTTCTTTTTAGTTAGATGAGTTCTGAGATGAGAATCCCTCTTTGCCAACATTTTTGCCAATTTCATTTTATTCTCTTGTTTTTTATTATATCCACTTCTTCATCCACCAAATATCTATGGAGTGGCTGCTGTGTGTATAGTATGAACTAGGATCTATCAGAACACAAAAATGAATCAAATGTGGATTCTACCCAAAAAACTACAGTCTACAAGGAAGATTAGATATGTGCCCAAATAAATATATAACAAGATAGTTCTTTTAATCATCAGTGTATATAAAGCATTGCTAAAGCTGTACTAGGTGTACAGATTATTGACGACTTTGACGAAGATCTTGTTTGAGGTGGTCTGTGAAGTGCATAGATACAGATGAAAGAAATTGCATTCCAATCAAAGCAGCAGAATAAGATCATAATAGGAACATGAAAATGTGTCCTATATTCGAGAAAAAAAACTGTTCATTTTGCCTAGATTGTAGAGTTTATTAAGAAAGTAACAATTTTGCAAAGATATGTTGGGATCAGATGAAAGGTATGTCCTAATATTTAGGCTAAGAGTGTTGGGTTTTGTGTTGATGATGATAATGTTTGGAGAAATAGTAAAGTGTTATGAACAGAACTTTAAACTGCCAGCAGAAACCAAGACAGGCTAGAAAACCGAGGCGGGCAGATCACGAGTCACGAGGTCAGCAGTTCCAGACCAGCCTGACCAACATGGTGAAACTGTGTCTCTACTAAAAATACAAAAATTAGCTGGGCCTGGTGGTATACGCTTGTAATCTCAGCTACTCAGGAGGCTGAGGCGGGAGAATCCCTTGAACCCGGGAGGTGGAGTTTGCAGTGAGCCGAGACTGAGCCACTGCACTCCAGCCTAGGCGACAGAGTGAGACTCCGTCTCAAAACAAAAATAAATAAATAAAATGAGAGACTAGAAAAGAGTTTAAATGCTTTTGGGGAGATAGAAGCCACGAGACTCATGGTTTAGGTTAGGTCGCTTAGGTTAGATAGCAATGAGCCTGAGAGTAGGAGATGAGTCCAAGGGATTCAAGAGTGAGGAGAAGAGAATTTTCAAAAAAAATTTATATGCAGCAGGTATACAAGAATATGAGTATAGCGTTGTTACAGTATTGAAATACTGGTTGGTAAGTCCCGCTTCCTAGAGACACCCAACTGTCTTCCCAGTTCACTGGACGCTTGGAGCTCTCTCCAGGTTTAGGATTCTCACAACCCAACAGCTAAACAACTCACTGCTGGAGCATACAGAGCCTCTGGAAACTGACTGGCTGGTGCCTGTTCAGTACTGCTTATTAAATAGTTTGAACATCACCCTTGACATGTATGGATTTAGTAAAATTAAGTTCAAAATACCATTTCTCCACTCCTGCTTCCTTAGCCTGTTGGGATATGAAATTATCAGCAAGTCAAAGCAAGATAAGGCAAGGCAAGGATTTATCAGGCGCTCTCCGTTTTTAGCAGAATAAGACTTCCAGGTGATATCCAGAAGGTTGACATTTTCAGTCATAAATATATCATGCTTATATGTCAGCTTTATAATTTAATTGGGGAAAACATCAACTTCATTTTCTGTCTGGGAAGTTTTGTTAACTGTAGCAGTTTAGTCATCATAATATTGAGTAAATTTTTGTATTCCCAATAATGTCTTTTTGTCTTTGGATAGAAACTTCTAGAAAAAATTACACATTCACATTATTATACATAAATGTATATGTATAGTTTACACAAAAGTGTATATGTACATATATAAAAGTATACATTAACATTATTATAATAATTACATAGATTAAAATCCAATTAGCTACATTATGTGTTGCTAGTTTAGATATTATAATTATTAGGAGATAGTCTAAATCAGATGGACTAAAAACTAAACACTGAAAATTTTTCATGTTTTTTGAATCATCTTAGACATACTTTTTATTCTCTTCAAGTCCCAGTTGTTCCTGTGAAATATGAGTAGTTATTACCTGTTAGACCAATGCAAAAAGTGGTACTTGAATATGAGAGAAAATTAGATAGCTGTAATGGTTCATTAGGACCTTTGTTCTGATGTTTCAATTCACTGGGAAGTCTTTGTGTTTGGAAATACTGTTTATTAAATTAGGAAATGCATGACTGAGGCTGGAATCCCTGATTCTAGTTTACTTTTCCATGGAGCTTAAATGCAACACATTTGAAGCAGCAAATCCAAGATGACACCTACTTTTGAAGTGATGAATACAGGAACAATTCATAGTTGTTGAATGAATTTATCATTTGTGTTTTATGAAAATTGTGTTTCAAAAGACTTTCATGTGATTTTATTTATGAAAGGCAAGTGAAATTATTATTTTTCATTTTAAAGTGATCTATAGGTGTGTCCTGTTTTAGTTTAATTCTATTGAAAAATACATAGTTTTTGCCATGTTCAAGACACAGTTCTGGGGACCTCAGAAAAGTGAAGGATAGATAAGACTTCCTTTATGAGGGAAATATAGGAAAAATAAATACACAAATAACTCTGGTGTTAGATACATGTGAAAATATTTTTGACACAACACACACACACACACACACACACACACACACACACACACACACAAGATTCAAGAAGAAAGGACTTCCACACATTTTGGGGGGATGATACAGATTACATTTACCATATTTTGAAAAATCATTGTGTGCTAAACACTTAAAAGGTTATCTCTCATTTACTTTTCACAACATTTTTATGAGATAGGTACAAGCATGTCAGTATTTCATAAATGAGGGAACTGAATCTTGGAGTAATAAAGTAACTTGCTTAAGGTAACCTGTGTAGTAATGAGGTGAATCAAGTTTCCAGCCTAGATAATGATTTTGAAGTCTGAGCTGTTTACTAATTTATTCCCTTATGAATCAATTTTAAGATAAAGTTTCAAGATCCATGACTCTACTTTCAAATAATCTAAGATCGAGCGTATTAGAAAAAAAATTTTATTTGGTTGCCTATTTATTGTTGTATCAGAAATAAATAAGCATTAGGGATGTTAACAACTGATGGGTACAGCTAGAATAACAATCAGATTTCCTAGCTAAATTTATCATGCTAAATCTTGAGAAATCTGAAAGACAGAATGACTGAAAATAGATTATGAGACTGGGCTGGACAGTAGAGTTCAGTTTTTTATGTATCTCAATAAAGGTGTTATTGATAAGAGCTACAGGTAAAAAATAGCAGAGAGAAAGTTGAGCCAGTCTGAATTTCAGTCTTATCTCTAAAAGCATTAAAAATTATATTATGGTTAGAAATAATAGAGAACTGTGGCCGGGCATGGTGGATCACGCCTGTAATCCCAGCACTTTGGGAAGCCGAGGTGGGCGGATCATCTGAGGTCAGGAGTTCGAGACCAGTTTGACCAACATGGAGAAACTCCATCTCTACTAAAAACACAAAATTAGCCAGACGTGGTGGCGCATGCCTGTAATCCCAGCTACTCAGGAGGCTGAGGCAGGAGAATCGCTTGAACCCAGGAGGTGGAGGTTGTGGTGAGCAGTGAGCGGAGATGGTGCCATGGCACTCCAGCCTAATTCTTAGGCTAATTTTTAATACCTAATTCTAATGGGCAACAAGGGCAAAACTCTACCTCAAAAATAATAATAATAATATAAAACCAACTTATATTGAAGAAATATAAATATGGCAATTCATCAAATCTTTTGTGTATGAGTAGATTTTTCAATAAAAGTAATTTAATTAGAAAAATAAATATTAGAGAAATGAGAAAAATATGCATTAATATTAAAAATACTAGACTATGTCAGAGAGAAGAAAAATAGTTTAATTTCCAGTGTTAAACTGTTAATTCATGCAATGAAAATTAGTTGAATATTGCCCATGTGCTAGGAACTATTTTAGACACTTGAAGTACAATAGTAAATGTAAAGAAAAAATCTCTGCCCTCCTGAAATTCATATGAATAAATAAATACGAATAAAAATAAATAATAGTCATGCCTGATGGTGACAAATGTTATGGAGAAAATTAAAGCAAGGGTCAGGGGAATGGACTGACTTCTTCAAATATACAAAGGAGCGGGGAAGAACTTGAAATTCTAAACTTACTGGTAATCATGCTATTTTTTTACTTCTATGTCTTCACACATTCCATGATAAGATATGTAACCAAGAAACCATCAGGATCAGAGGACATGAAGAGCCATTTGCCTTTGTGGCATGGGATTATGTGAGTCCACAGTTATGATGTCAGTAACACTGTCAGATTTGGGTGGGCCTAGATCAACTGAACTACAGTGCATTAAAGCCATCCATTTTCTTGTAGTGGAGGAATCTATAAATTTATTAGTCCATTAGTTCTTAGGTGAAGGAGTTAAATGTCATTATCCGGAGGAAGCACTTCATTTTAAGTGACAGCAGGAGAGAGTGAGATTAATATGTAGAGTCCTCAATCAAAAATAAATTTGAACAAAAAGTAAGCAGAGGCATAGCATAATTATTAGTAAAAGAAGTAGCTGAGTTAATGTTTGTATCTACTTAGGACTAACAGTATTTCTGGTGGCAGGAGATTTCTCTGACCATTGTCAATTTGAAGAGACTGATTTAATATTTCCCTTTGTAAATTATTACTGCTAGAATCCTTGAAATCTGTAGAATGTGGATATAGCATCATCTATGTGCATAGATGTGCAATTCTTTATCCAATGGAGATACTGCAAGTAGAAAAGAGCAATAGAGGCCAGGTGCAGTGGCTCACTCCTGCAATCCCAGCACTTTGGAAGGTCACAGTGGGCGCATTGCTTGAGATGGGGAATTTGAGACCAGCCTGGGTAACATGGCAAAGCCCCATCTCTACAAAATAAAAAAATTCACAGAGCTTGGTGGCACGCACCTATTGTACTTGGGAGGCTGAGGTGGGAGGATGGCTTGAGCCTGGGGAGTCAAGGCTTTAGTGAGCTGCAATCACACCACTGCACTCCAGCCTGGGCATCACAGGGGGCATGATTAGTGACAATCTTGGTGACAAGAAGCCTCAGAAAGGTCTGGGTTCCCTCTGGATGGGTTGTCCTAGCCTAAGAGCTCCAGATGATTGGTGGCTAACCTACAGGTAGGTATAAGAGTCACTGCAAAAAAGGAAATGATTTCAGACTGATGTTTTAAATATAATTTTTTTCATAAAATACAATATATGCAAGTACTTGTATTTTGTTTTTTAATACCTAATGCATTGGAATAAAATTTCAGAAAGCACCAAATATCAGAGTATAATAAATATGCTTTTAGAAAAATGTTCAGGAAGATGCTTGGGCAGTTGGATTCTTTTTTTTTTTTTTTTTTGCTATTTAACTGCAAAAAATGTCTACTTTATGTTGTGTTTCATTGCTGTACTCTTTAAGAAATTTTTTTTATTAAAAATGAACCAAAATTTAATGTAAAAAGTATCCCTGGCCAGCCATGGTGGCTCACCCCTGTAATCCCAGCACTTTGGGAAGCCGAGGCAGGAGGATCTCTTGAGCCAGGGAGTTTGAAACCAGCCTGGCAAACATGGCAAAACCTAATCTCTACAAAAAATACAAAAATTAGCCGAGTGTGGTGGTGTGTACCCATAATCCCAGCTACTGGGAGGATCGCGTGATCCTGGGAGATAGAGGTAGTGGTGAGCTGAAATTGCACCATTGCACTCCAGGCTGGGTGACAAAGGGTATACGTTTTACTCAGAGAAACAACTGTATCAAAATCAGTTGTTTGGTTGAGCCAATTTGTACTTACAACTGTGTGACAGGTAAACCCAAGCTACAAATTCCTCCTCTCTCAGCTAGTCCAGTGGACCAGTGGTCTCCAAAGTGGATGAGCATCCCCAGGTATCATAAGCGCACCACTCATAAGGAAGAGGATAAGATTATAAATTCTATTTATCTCAGTTTTTACCTAAAATGGGAAATAATTAAAGTAAATAGTGTTTCATATATGTTCTGACACTTTGACTCTGCCTATGTTTGATTTTCACATACACTGTGTGTTTTCAAGAAAGGGTGGGAGTGTGTGACAGTAGCATGTTCATTCATATGTTGATTTGCTCTCAGCTTATTGTGAGGCATTGTAGTTTATGGATTACAAGGTGTTATTGATTTTGTTATGATAAAACCAAGATTTTTAAATAGTGGTATCTTTAGTACTATGTGTAATGGCCATAAAAATCTTTTGTGAGATTTATGGGTTATCTTGTGAATTGTTAAAGATGAGTTACACACATTTTTCTTAAAACGAAAATAAAAGTGATCTAATTTTACTGACTGTTTCTGTGATATCAAGTGGGTGATGATACTATGCTGCCTAATAGGTGTTATTAAAATGTTATATAAGTTAAAGTTAATGATTGAAACAGTGCTTGAGAGATTAAGTGCTGTTCAAAATAAACATAATTTGGGGGAAAGTATTTTGAAAATTTGATTTGGAAAATTTCCAGTCATGTGATTTTTATTGCTAAAATATGTTTATCCATAAAAACCTTCAGAGTTGAACACTTTTTAATTTTTTTCAGTTTGAAAGTAGGAATTTTTAACTTCTTTAAAAGTCTCTCAAATGATGAATTTCAGCAGGTTTTGAATCATGTGTTTAAAAATATAAAAGGGCAAAATCTTCCACATAGTTTTTAAGAATAACTGATTGACTTAGGAAACAGAAATTTCCTAGCAAAATAATTTTTCTAAATTATATGTAATCATCTGTAATATTGTCCAAATTATTCATAATGTTATGGATTAATATGTAATATATGTATTTTATTATACTGTAGATTATATAAAGGGGTTACAAAAAGAAACATCATGATTTAGTAAATGTAGTCTATGTACTTTGGTACATGCCTTTCCTTTTGTATCAACTTATCTCTATGAGATAATCTTCTAGCTGTGATTGTGTCTAAAATAAAATATCTATTAAACTTAATTATAAAAAACATATTCAATGATGCTTCTATTTAAAAATACTATCATTAATCAAGATTTTTGTGAGAGCAAAAGCTTTCAGTACTGTGAGTTAACATATAAAATGCTGTTTATTTCACCTTTGCTCGTTATTTTAATTTCTATTTTATTTATGTTTAAATATGCATATTCATACAGTTTAAGTATAATTAAAATTTTCAATATTTTTAAAGGTGAAATTCATATAACACAAAACTAACCATTTCAAAGTGAATAATTCAGTGGCGTTTAATACATCCACAATGTTGTGCAAACAGTACTTCTATCTAGTTCCAAACCATTTCCATCACTCCAAAGTAAAACCCTTCACCCATTAACCAGTTTTTCCCCATTCCTCCTACCGTCTAGTCCCTGGCAACCACCAGGCTGTGTTCTGTCTCTCTGGATTTATCTATTCTGGATATTTCACATAAATGGAATCATATAACATGGGACTGTGCCTGGCTCCTTTCTGCATTATGTTTGTGGAAGTTCATCGATGTTGTAGTGTGTGCCGGTACTTTGTTCCTTCTTATGGCTGAACAATACTCCATTGCATATATAAACCACAATTTATTTCTTAATGGACACTTGGGCCATTTCTACTTTTTGGCTATTGTGAATAGAGCTGCTATGAACACTCACATGCCAGTATTTGTTTGAGCATCTGTTTTAAATTCTTTTGGTCATATATCTAGGAGTGGGATTGTGGGCTTGTATGGTAACTCTATGTTGAGCTTTCTGAGGATGGCCACACTGTTTTTTTCCAGTGACTGTACCATTTTACTTTCCTGTCAGTACTGTATAAGGGCTCTGATTTCAATGGGCATACTTTAATAAATATTCTTGTAGGATTGTGCCTGCCCAAATGTGCTTTACTGACTAGGAATAAAAAATCTGAGAAGTCTGGAGCCTACCTCGGGAGAGTACTTTGACCCCATGTAAGATAAGGTAAGTGCATGATCAGGTGTGTTTTGGGGATGGAATAGGGCTGAACCACTGTACTAGTGGGAATCTGGGTCTGACTTCCTTTTGCCTAAGCTTCTCTATCTGTAAATGAGAAATTTCTGCAATGAGATTGTAGGGTAGCCTTCAGTAGGCCACTGGTCATTCATTATCCTTCAGGATCTGCTTGCTTAAATTTTATACCTTAGAGAAATGGAAACCTGTTACAATCTGACTTACAAACTATAAGAAAATCATATGCACCATTTGCTTCCCTCCTCAGCACACTGGTCTGTGTTGTGATTATGTTACTGCAGGTGCCTTTGTTGCTAATGCAATCTCTTTTTTAAAAAGGTGTCATGCAGTAACAACAGTCAAAATGATATAGAGAAATTACCTTGTATAATGCACATAATACATTATTTGCAAACATAATGTCACTTAAATCACATTAGAACCCTAAGTATGTAGACATTATGATCTCTTCTTTACAAAGAAGGGATCTGAGGTTAATAGAGGTGAACAAACTTGCCTAAAGAATAAAGTGAAAGAGCTTGGATGGGGACTCAGATTCATACAAACTTAGGATAATTGCTCTTTTCATTGAACTTTGGCTGGAAAGAAAAACAGTTTTACTGTTTTCTCTGAATGTCTCACCCAATCATTTACCCAGCAACTCTGACCTTGGCTTGATTTACCTTTATTACACATAGGACACTTGAATTGTAAAATAGTATTAGCTACATGACTAGGAAATTCTCTTCCAAAGCTCATTAATAACAATGACTAAATTGGTTTAGGCAGGTGAAGGAGATATAATCCCTCTGTACTCCTTCTCCCCTGAGGCAGGTAGGTGAGGATTTGTTTATTGATTTCATTTAAACCTATACTTCGGTAAGTTGGTACATTTACCTCTGGTCCAGGAAAACAGAATGATTTAAGCTGGTAAATCTCAGGAGCCTAAACCAAAATCCCAAGACTAAGCATTCTATATTATATGTATATAAAACAAGCCACATTCCTAGCATAAAGCCATTCTATATTTCCCATGCTACATTGAATCAAGATTTACAAAGATGAGGAAGTCCTATGGGGACTTCAGAAATACAAATTGAGGGAAAGAACAGTAAAACCCTGCTGCAAAATCATCTTGATAAAGAAAGGTGTCAAAGCGGTGAGAATCCCACTACTAGCTCAGGCTTTGGAATTCTAAGCACCAAGTGTTCATATTACGGCTATATAGAACAAGTATATATTGTTACTTACAATAAATGTCACTATCCAAGCACTGTGCTTATTGTTTACAATATTCAAAACTAACAGAAATAAGGAGAAAATGCAAGAAGTCCTGCAAGAAGTCGAGCAATGGGCTTTCAACCCATGGAACTCACTTATCTAGTAGTGGTCGTAGTAATCTATTTTGCTATTGTCTCCAATTGAGTATGAGAGTTCATGAAATCAAAGACCATTCTTTCTAATCTTGTCATTTCTGATGCCCAGCGCTATACCTAGCAGATATGAATCACTCAATATAAGTATGAAGAAGTAATTGGTAAAAGAAGCAAAGTTAAAATTGTCTCTTAAAGCAAAATGTTTTTGTTATATATGTTTTAATGATTTTGCCTTAGATTCTGGATTTTTAATACACAGGGAAAATTTCCAGAATGGTACAAATACATGTACATACTTTTAACTCTAAGAAGGAGGAGGTTCTAGAAAAATAGAAGACACACATAGATGACACTTCTCCTGACTACCTCTCTTATGTTGGTTTCTCAGGTTCACTCTGAAGCTCTCCTCCCTGCTGTCCACCTAAGTTGCTGACAAGGAATGGACTGTGTTAATGGGTTTCTGGTGGGATGTAGTGGCTTATACTTGTAATCCAAACACTTTGGGAGGCTGACGGAGAATGGCTTGAGCGCAGGAGTTTGAGGTTGCAATGAGCTAAGATTGCACCACTGCACTCCAGCCTGGGTGACAGAGTGAGAACATGTCTCAAAAAATAAAAAATAAAAACAAAAACAAGAATGGGTTCCCGTGCCTCTGGCTGCTGGTTGAGTCACAGGCAAGAGACCAGAGGGCAAGAGGAGAGTGAGGTCACGCTGCTCGTTCCCTTCACATCCTCCCTGCCTTTTTCAGGTGGACTTCATCAGACCCAGCTCTGTCTCTGGGTTTCCAAAACTGCTCGGTCTATTCACCCCTCAGGCCTAGAGGTTTTATGAGCCATGGAGGATGCAGTTTATTGGGTGTATGCCTGCTTTGTCGATTTCAATAAAAATATGTCTTCTTTTTGAAACATAATTCACTAGTGGCCTTTAAAATTTATTATTTGCATCTCACAGGAAAAGTAACATGATTCCTATGAATCTGAAACTCTTAAATTCACATTTCACCTTCATATTTTTACATGTCTTCACAAGGCAATTTTTAAATGTAAATTTTCTTTGGAATACAATAATCTGTCAATAGGACAGACTGCATTATTTCTTACATAACTCTGTAGTTCTGTTGTCCAAGTAAAGTGGATACATAATATAATTACTAATGAAGTCAAAGTTCATTTTAGTCAAAGATTCAAGGTCAGGTGTTCTCTAGTCAAATTGCTTGGGTTCCAAATCCTAACTTGACCACTTACTTGAAAGTTTTAGAAATTTACTTAACTGCCTCAGTTTTCTCATCCATTGTATGTAAATTACAAAAGTGCATTTATTACTGAGTGTTGGGGAGGCCAAGTGTAAAGGACTTAGCCCACTGCCTGGCCAGGGGAAAATACCAGCACATGTTCCCTGCTATTACTATTACTGTGAGTGCAGCATCCCTGATGCTATCAGGAAGTGTCAGTTATCTATAATTTATTAAGAGCCCCAATTTTCAAAAAATTAATTATTTTAAAGGAAATCTTTCTGAAATACACCTTATTGTTCTCTGCTTTTTTTTTTTTTTTTTTTTAAAGATAAAGACTATCTTGGTGACCAGTCTCATCTTAATAGGCATTAATTATTATGGATTTATGATATTGTTAGTAGATATTAAGATATTCAAGAGAGAAATTGCTCTATAATCAAGACAGTGTTAAATACAAATTCTAAAAATATTTCCAGGTTGTCTATGAATTATACAGACAATAAGTACCATGGGATTGCTATGGATTTGAATGATTAAAGGCTTCATAAATGGAATTTCAGCTGGACCTGAGAAAAATGGCCTTGTTTTTACTCATCCTCTGATGCAGTGAATCCATTGACCCTGTGGGCTCAGGAAGTTTCAGGTGAATGCTCCCCAACAGTCACCCGGGGACAAGCTTATCATGTTGGAGAAATGGAGGATAGGAGAGCTTCCTAACAATATCAAGCACACGTTATATGGCCCCAGAACTCATCTTTGGGACCTGGATAGAGTACTGTAGGTGCTATGTCCCTGTTATCAAACTTCCCCTCTGAAGAAAGCAAATCTTTTTCTCTTCTTCCACCTTGGAGGGCAGTGCTCTGATGAACCAGAGAAGGAAGGGGGGAACCCACAAAAGAAACTAACACATATTTATGTTTCAGGGATGTCAAGCCTTAAGATTAACTCACAGGATGATGTCCGAATTCTGTACTTTTTCAGAGTTTGCTGGAAGTGGATCATGTATTTAAGAGTGAACGGATGTTAAGACGACTCTGCTTTGTTAAAAACTTGTGTTTTGCAGTGAGCAGAAACAGGTTGGGCTAAAACACTGAACATGAAATAAGCTTCACAAAGAATTTAATGACTGTTGAAGAAGGAGAGGGTACAAAAAAACAGAAGAGAGGACAGGCCAGTGAAAGATCATTGTGGAAAGGGGAAGCAAAGAGCTGGAAGAGCAAAGGCTTCTCTTTCAATTGTTTGCATGTGCAGCCAAGGAGCTCTGTACCTTGATGATGGGGGTAGTGCTAGTGCGTAAGCATTAGAAGGCTCCTGTGGTGTTTTTGGAGAAACTCTAAAAATCGTTTTTCTAAATTCAGGTTGACTATAAGAGGATTTAACTGTGTCTGTATCAAAAAGGCTTTCAGGGATATAAGGATTTTAGAGCACTTGAAATAATCCCTGCAGAGCAGGCAAGAAAATAATATCTTTAGTAGATCTTGATCCAGTAAAAGAGATTATTAAGGAATCACATATAATAGATACAGTTCAATTTACTGCATTTATACTGAAATTGTTTGCTTAGCAAAATTAAGCAATACTTCATGAAATCAGCCTTATTTACATGAATTTTTTTCAAGTATTGATTTATCATTTGTCTCAGCACATTTGTTACTTTTTTTTAGAATGTAATTCTATTTTTTAAATAATCTCTCTCTTCTCTCTCTCTCTTCTCCTCTCTCCCTCCCTCCCCCCCCCCCCCCTTCTGGCTGTGTCTAGAAGTGGGAAAAAAATGAGTTAATAGCTTGGTCTGAGAGTCTGACAGACTTAGATTCACATTTAACCTTGGGCTAATTGATTGTTCCATACATATCTTTTGGCACACTACTAAGCTTCTTTGAGCCTCAGTTTCCTGATTAGTAAGCTGAGCATACTCACACATACCTCATAGTTTTATATGTGGTAATATATGTAAGGTGCTTAGTATATAGATATTGTGGAATATGTAAAAGCTGGTACTTTTTCATTCTCCAAATGACATTTTTATGATAATGTTGACAGTTTATATTACATATTAATTATACAAGCAATGTTACTTTTATCTTCTAATTTCTGACCTTGCAGTTTGGTCAGACTTATTATTCCCTGTGTACAGATAATAAAGTTTAGCCTCAGAGATTTTCAGTCATTTGCAACTACTAACTAGAATAATTGAATTGAAATTAGATCATCTAATTGTAAGTAACTGAGAATATTTCTGTCTCAGTGGTGTATAGAATGCTCATTATGGGAAATGAGAATGAAGAGAATGACTTTTAAACAAATTTTACAGTGATATCTTCTGTTTTAGCTCATGCCCCTGATTCTGTAGTTCTATGGCTAAAACATCTTGTCCTCACCTCGAAAGGCTCACTGACAGCAGCAGGGAGAAATATTCATGCATGAAGAGTGTTGGCAAGCACACCAGGGAAATGAGCCAGCCTTTTCATTGCTGTCCTACCTTAAGGAATGAGACTGTACTGTTGCTCAGATAGTTTTTAAAACTCAGGGACATACCATATAAAATATAATTTAAAGGAGCTATCCAGTCCCCCTGAGATAAGCAAATGGCTATAGGGATTTTAGCCAGCTTAGAAAGTAAGGCCAGGACATCTTCAGCCTCATTTATATCCTTGAAGGAAACTGTAGGATGGGGTATTTTATTTGGCTTCATTTCTACTGGCAGGATGAAAAAAAGAAACATTATCAGCTCAGAAGGATTTTTTCTGGTCTTAAGGATTAACCACTGAAAGGAAAGACAATTTTATTAAAAGTTCTTCACTTTAACCATCTATAAAGGATTGATTTGAACTATGGATTCCAAAAGGTTTTAAATTAGGTGGCAGAATCATTTTTCTTTAAAAAATCCACCAGTCAGGGCATGAAACTAAACTCCTTGGGAAAAATGATGCCATATTACTTTTGGTTGAGTATTTTCATGCTGAGAACAAGAGTAAAAGTTATACCATCACTTAGAAGAAATAAATGCCATTTTTTTTTTACTTCAAGCACAAAATGTCACCTATTCTTTATTTTCCCTACATCTACCTTGAGTATTTTTATTTTTTAGAAAATATAAGATAAATGCTTGATTTTAAAAAATTTAGCAGTTTTCAAAATGAGTTAGTTCCCTAGCATTCTCTGAAAGCAACCAAATGCATATGAATTTAAACAGGCAATCTATTGCAGTTACTATAATTATGGATACTCATATTGTCCCACTTTTGGCCAGTGGGATCCTCTTTTGTCACCTGAGTTCTTTGGACATGTCCTCAATTGTTTTTGATAGCTTCCTGATCTTCTACCATGCTCATCCTATACACTTCCCACTTCAGAGTTGGAATCAACTCTTTCTTCAAGGTGTTCTGCTGCTCTCTAGCATTCAACCATTTTAGAGACTACAATCGGATGTGAGAGAAACCAACCATTTTCAACTGACCTGTCATTATAGCTTATATCAAAATTATTTAGAGTATTGCAATTGATTATACTTCAAGATCAAACCGAAGTAATTTAGACCAGTGGTTTTCAATTATTTTTGTTACGTGTACTTGTAAGTAGAATGTTTTCATGATACTCTTTCCTTGTAGGTACTTTATTATTATATTAATGTACATGATTAAAAGTTAGCAAGAAACAGAAATAGGATCTTTATAATTTTTTTGTCACATACCTATATTGCGTTGTAGGGTGTGAGAGGTGTGGGTGTACCCTCCAGGTCAGAGAACACTGATCTAGACTAAGAAGGTCAAACATTACATGTTTTAATTTATGAAATATTTCAATCTTTTCACCTGCTTAAGATTGGTGAACAATTTCCTCTTGCCCATTTTGAAAATTAAGTCAAGATTTAGTGATGATTCATTATGTGTTTAATAAAATTGAGAAGTACTTGAGATTTAGAAGTAGCAAATTCTGAATGTGCTTTTTCAATGTTTTCTTTTGACTCATAGGTCCATTTAAACTCTTTAGCTGTTGATTTAACTGTTTGGCTCAAGTACTTGTGGGCAAGTAATAAGAAGTTATTATCTGTTAGTCTCCATTTAATTAGTGTTGATTAATATATAAATAAAATCCTCTCATTCCTTCAAACACTAGTGCTTATGTTAAAGTGAAATCAGTAGATTTTTATAGTCCTAGGAGTTTAATAAAATGTTACTTGATTTAAATTAAATTTTGATTTTGGAGAATACTGATTTTTCACTTGTAATGATGGATAGAAGGCCTGTAGAAAATAGTTCTTGGGATTTTATTTTAAGTTGGGATCCATTCCACTATAAAAATAAAATATTTAACTAATTTCATTACCTGGATGTGTACTATACACTATTAGAGAATAAAAAACCTTTTTTCTTTACTAGATTTCGAAGCACACTAACATATCTTAGTTTGAAACAGTATACTCTTTATTTTGTTACTATAGTTTTAAAGTAAGTTTATGTAGTTTAAGGGTATGTACTCTATCTCAAATATAAGACCTAGTTATGGTGAAAAATTATCTTTACTGTACTTTGAAATAAGTGTATTAGATTAATGTGCTAATAAGCATCACTCACATTTTGTCCTTGAGGTTTTGTTTGGTTTGCGCTGTAATCCATGGTTGGCAACCTGTGAAGAACAAGATAATAAATATATTATGTTAGGCTTTGTGGACCATACAGTATCTATTTCAACTACTAAACTTTGCTGTTAAAGCATGAACGTAGTCATAGACAATATATAAATGAGTGACTTTTGTTGTGTTCAAATGAAGCTTTATTTGTGGAAACTGAAATTTGAATTTTATATAATTTTCACTATCACTAAATACCTTTCTTCTTGTAGTCTTTTTCTCCAACCATTTAGAAATATAAAAACCATTCCTAGCCTGCAGGCCATAGATAAACATTTGGTGGGCTAGATTTGACCTGGGGACCAGAGTTTGCCCATGAGTTGTATAGTCTACAGAACACAGTCCACAGATTGAAGTTTATATTTGGTTATTACTTTAAGAGAACTCAGAGAAGTTGAAAATTTAAGTCGTTGAGAGTATAGGAGATTGTCTCAATAGCAATCACTGATGGTCAATTTCAATTATCTAAAGATTTTTGGAAATAAGTATAAATTTGAATCCCTTCTAGCCTCAACTATAGTGTTAGTCTTTTCTCTATAATTTTCTTGTTTTATTTTTTATTTTTATTTATTTATTTTTGAAACAGGGTCTTGCTCTGTCACCAGGGCTAGAGTGGAGTGGAGTGGCGGAACACAGCTCGCTGAAGCCTTGATTTGCCAGACTCAAGCAATGCTCCTGCCTCAGCCTCCCGAGTAGCTGGGACCCCAGGCAGGCACCACCACACCTGGTTAATTTTTTGTATTTTTTGTAGAGATGGGGTTTTGCCATGTTGCCCAGGCTGGTCTTGAATTCCTGGGCTCAAGAGATCTGCCCACCTTGGCCTCCCAAAGTGTGAGGATTACAGGCATTAGCCACCCCGTCCAGCCAATTTTCTTGTTTTAAAGAGGTTATTTTTCTATACTTACACGCATGAAGTGAATTATAAGATTAGGATTATACATGGAAATCAGTTGAAATGGTCAGCAAGACTAATTTTATTTTATTTTTTACTCCTGCAGAAAAAAAACTTACACAGATAATTCCTTGGAATTTAGAGTAATAACTAACAGTATAATAACACTTTGATTTTTGCTGATTTTAATTTGCCCTTGACAACAGCTTGTGAGGGAGGTGTGATTATTATCTCATTTTCAAAAAAAATTAGTGGTTAAGAAGTTAGAATCAGGGCTTGAACTACTTTGAATTCCAAAGCTTGGTCTCTGCCACTGTAAATGTATTTTTTATATAAAATTATATATATATAAATAGATATTATATTATATAAATATAAATATATTATATAAATATATTTAATTTATATTATATTTATATAATATAAAATATTATTATATATTATATATAATATATATTATAAATATATTATATATATTATATATAATATATATTATATATGTGGGGTTGTGTGTTCATGTACATATGCACATATTAATACATATCCATATACACATTACCAACATATTTAACAGATTTAAAATTACCTCTTATTACTTATTTGAAAATAAATTGGAAAACATTGCAGATAATTTATTATGCAAACATGAAATAGGAAATTTAAGATAACTCCTTTCTTTAGTAATTTTTAAGAACACTTTCTCCTAAATTTATGTAATTGAGAATCTTAAGCCAGTATCTGAATCATCATCAATGCTGAAACTAGGATCCTCAGAGTTTACCTTAAAAAAAGAGAAAGCTTTTATTTATCTTTTCTCTCCTCCTACTTTAGAAGATATTTATCTAGAGAATAATGGAGGAAGGTTGAGATAGAGCCAATCAGATCAGATGAAAGGGACATCAGGAAAGGTGAGTTAAAAATATCTGATTATTTCCCTTAGGAATTCAATGGAAACACACTAGAAAATTATTTGTTAGGGCCCAGATTCTAATTTTATATTGATTTAAGAGCAGTCTGTTGAACTTTATACTGCTATGTAATTCAATAGCACCCTTATGATGTATGCTTTATGGCAATATTTTTAAAACTGTGAGCCATAACACATAAGTGGGTCATGAAATCAATATGGCAACTGTGGTCAGCTTAAAAATGATAGAATAAAAAATGTGAGCGTCCATTGCACTAAATAAGGATAAGTATTGTTTCACAAGATGTTTGTTAAGCTGCAGATGTTTAGTTGTATTTCTGTGAATGTGCTTTCGAGCTTTAATGTAAAGTGGATTTCTTACTGTGGGTGGTGGGCCAGACCCTTAGAAGCCCCTGCTTTATGGTGGGGGTAACCCCCTTTCCTATCCCTGAATGCAGTTTGTTCTTTCAGTTCAAACTTAGACTCCAGCTCTATTTACAGAGTAGTAAGTGATCAAGAACTTGATTTAGAGGGCATTTGATTTAAAATGTTTACCTTCTTTTGTCATTTACATTTAACTATACTGAGCAAGAAAATCGCAGATTCAGACGTTTGGACAGAGCTGTTTTAATGATAGTTTATACAAATATGGGCAGATGTTTAGAAGAGTCACAGGGAGAAAAAAATGGAAATAGAGACCATAACATATATGGATACACAAAGTTAGAAAGTCACAAAAAACACGCTTTAGGGCTTATATACTAATGAAGGATATATAGGATGACCGAAAAAATTCTATATTTACTAAAATAATAATCTGAATTAACTATACTTTTCCACAGACAACATGTTTATTTACATATGAAACTTTAAACCAGTTTTTTCAAGACTTTCAGCTTTCTGAGATCAGTAAAAATAAAACTGGGAAGACAGGCAGCGTAGCTTCAAAATTTTCATTTTGTCAAGATAAAATCAAATGGTTACTTTTAATTAGCCTCTTTTATTTGTATAAAGCAAATTTTTTATGTTAACTTAATTTTTATTTATTTTTTTATTTTAGGGGGTACATTTGCAGGATGGTTACATGGATATATTGTGTGATGATGAGGTTTGGGCTTCCATTGAACCTGTCACCCAAATAGTGAAC
This sequence comes from Hylobates moloch, assembly GCF_009828535.3. Lineage (NCBI taxonomy): Eukaryota > Metazoa > Chordata > Mammalia > Primates > Hylobatidae > Hylobates > Hylobates moloch. The sequence goes on along the minus strand of NW_026652278.1, from coordinate 104,254,548 downwards.
ACAGTACACAATAGATTCAACCCTTGCCCCCTACGATCTCTCCCCCTTTATGGAATCCCCAGTGTCTATTGTTCCCACCTTATAAGGGTATTTTAAAAGTGAAAAAGTACAAATTACAAAAAAAAAATACAGTTGATTTTATTTAAAATTCACTAGGTTGTCCTTTTTTTCTTTTTTCTCATTTCACCAAACACTGAAGGAAACTCAAGTTTCATCTGGTAATCACTGTTTTAATTTTGTTCCAACACTGTGGAAAGGGTGTGTCTGCCAGTCTGTCTATCTAGGTTTCTTTTCAAAAGAGGAAACACAAGACCTTGGGAACATGTGGAAACGTTAAATTAAAACTATACATTAACTGGCTTCCAGCATCTGTGGGAAAGGGTAGTTCTCAAGTAGATTAGCATTTGCAGAGAGAAGCACGCAGTTAGTCAAACACGGTGATGGATAGCTGGTTGATTCTCTGTGTGCTTTGCTGCTCTATTTTTTTCTCCAAATTACTGCCTAGAATTTCCCAGTATCTCTCTGTTTATTGGACTATGCTTTCATTGAAATGTTAGACTCTAAAAATGACATAAATCACAAAAGGTAGCTAAAAAGTTTTAATTGATGACATATTTTATGTCCTATTAATTCCTCTATAAATTTGTCTGTCATCACCTTGAGATAACTGACATAATTGGGATTATCATCTCAACACTTTGGAAATTCTTTTTTCTAAATCATTTTTATAATCATCTTGATTACCACTCTTACATATACAAGAGGGTGTAGTTCTAGAATTAGGTAATTCAAATTATTATTTGCTTTGGTATATTAAATCATTCAAAACATTTTCTTTGGTCTGCCTTCTTTCTTTACCCAATTATCTGTGGAGCCAATACCTCGCACAGGGTTTTAGATCTTTCTCTTTCTATCTTGAACTTAGAAGATATGATTCTATTTAAAAAATCAAAATGCAATTCACATTCAATTATTATTTTTAAAAACAGTACATAAAACATATAGCAACCACATGTCAGCAGTAGCACTATTATTTTTCAAGTCTTTTAAGTTTTTGGATTCTATGGAAAACTGATGAGGGAGCTTACTTGACTAATATCCCAGTTTTCAGCAAAATCACATGTGTATTTTCTATGAAGATTGCATACGGATTTCGTAAAACTGTATAACTGCCTAAGGAAGACAAGGCTGTCCTTGTCAATCTGTCTCAGATGTGTTGATAGATGTGCACTGAGTTCTGCTAGCATGCTAAAAATGTCCTTGTTCCAGCACTCACTGACTCACTAGATCATCCATGAGTTGGTGAGTATCTCCTCCTAGATCCTCCAAAGAACTGTACAGATCACACAGTCGCTACAGGACTTGGGGATTAGATTGGGAAAGTTTGTGTTGCAGATATTTCAATGCGACTGTCATTCTAAGAAAATCCTGCCCTAGACTTTCAGCAATTGTTCAAAACCTGTCTCAGTCATTGGTAAATTGTCGCTGTCACACTGTTCTTACAATGTTGGCTTTACTGTCAGTGGCAGATTAGGAAGAAAGCCCTGGGAAGCAAACCACAGATGCATTTGTCTTTAAGCTTTAAGAGTGACTTTTAACACATAGTGTATCTTAATTTAAATCCAAGTGGGATCAGTGGAGGATCAAATTTCTTTTGCTTTCACATTCATCTTACAAAGCTGTTTTTAGAGGGAAAATGATTAGATCTAGACCTCTTCACTGGCCATCTTATGGTATTTGAAGTTGAAAAGTCACTCGGTGATTATGAATGGAAGAGCATCTGATAACCTCAGCAACTGAAAGGAAAGAGTAGTTGATGAAAGCTTATGGCTACATGCTCTTTCTTCCTCCATCCCAATAGGATAGTTGATCAATTTTCACTTATTTTTCTCATATACAATCACAGATACAGCTTCTCTTCTCTAAGGAATCAATATGGTCTCAATGGAGTACAGGAGTTTTGGGATATTTTAATGACTAGAAGTCTTAAATAATAAAACCATATTTAAAAATCATTATAAACACCTTGCAAAAATAATCTTTAAGATTGTTTTGAAAATATAAAGGTTAAGAATGGTAAGATGATGGGCTGGGTACAGTGGCTTATGCCTATGATCCCAGCACTTTGAGAGGCTGAGGTGGGAGAATCACTTGAGGCCAGGAGTTCCAGACCAGCCTGGCCAACATAGACTCCTATCTCTAAAAATATTAAATAATAATATAAAGAAAAAGCTGTAATATATCTACCTTAGGCAGCCATATTAACTATCCTGGCTATGTTGGCCAGGGAGATTAATGTCTTTAAAGAATTTTTATTATCTAAAAATATTAAAAATAAAAAGAATATAATTTACTAAGCATCAAGAATTTATTGAGTGCCTATATTTACCAGATTTAATCCTTGTGATACACACAGGTGAATAAGAAGTAGTCCCTTCTTCAAAGCCAGTAAATTCAGTGATAGAGATTGATATTAGATATTACAAAAGCATTTGATATGAAGACATAACCTGAAAGGAGTTCAACAATTAAGGAAGTTTATTTTACTTTTGAAATTTGCTGGGATTGCTTGCCTTTGTCAATAGCTACTCTCTATTCTTTTTTTCCAAAGTGTAGATCAAATTTTCTGCATTAAGTATGATGAGGTACTAGTCTCAACACTATCAGAAAATCTCATCTTGTGCAAAACATAGTAGGGCAAAAAATGTACTACAGTGTAATGCAAAATACTGGCCTATGTGCCAGTCACTTAATCTTTCTATGCCAAGTTATCCATAAAATAGAGATAATACTTTCCTAATTATCAGAATTATTGTGGACATATTATATGAAAACAAATGCTATGTAGTATACAAAAAAGGGTTTTAAGACTATTAAGCAAGATTGTAAGAAAAATCTTAGAAAACAGAGAATTTGGTTTGTAAAATTTTAATACTGCAAGAAACAGTCATTGTTTTTTCCTTTTACTTTGAAAACTGTTCATGACTATGAATTAGAAAATTGTAGCATTATTTTCACTGTTTAAAAATCTCTCAGCTATGCGTTTATCATTTAGTTCTATATGGAAAGATATTCTAATTTTTGTGCACAAGTACTGTTGACATGTAAGTGAAAGGAATTATTCTTCCAGTATATAAAATTTATCATTGCACAGCCATTCTGATATAGTGAAAGAAACACTGGACTAAGAATTTAAAACTTGGTTTAGAGTTCTTAATCCATGGTTGTTTGTGTTACCCTGCATGAGTTTTGGTTTACTCTTCTAGAGAGAATAGGAATAATAATTATTTTTCTATTTACCTTATTAACTAGTTGGGAAGAATAATTGAACAGAGCCTGAAATGCCATATAAGTTGTGTCTGGAATTGCAATAGCAGGGCACATGTTGAGTTAAAACGTATGTGGTAAATGCAACTTTTCTAGAATATGCAATTACTTCTAATAAAAGAAGCTTCCCTGGCATTTTCTGTATGTGAAATATTTGTGCAGGAGTAAGAGCCATAATTTTCATTGCCTTTTCATGAGTCCTAGGAGGCAAGAGTCTCTCTGCAAAGCTCATAGATATGTCTGCCTGAGGACAGAACTGCTGCCAAAGAAGTTAGTATTTAGCCTTGTCCTTGGAGATGTTCAAGCTGCACAGTCTTCCATTCCTCAGAGGTCGTTTATTTTAAATATATTAAATGTGAACATGATATATTCACATGTTCTGGACAGAAGCAAATGGACCTTTTTTAGCATCAAGGAAAGTTGATCAATCTAGATCATAACAATCTGTAACAATCTAGAAAGTTACAGAATCTAGATATTAGGGAAGATACTTGAACAATATTTTATGAGGGATCAGGAAAAGAAGAAAGCAGAAATGATCATCTATAACTAAAGCTAAACTCCTTGCTGTGAAATAATTGCATGATGTACTTTAAGAGAAGCATCTTAGTTTATATTATAACAATGCCATAAATGTGGTTAGGTAGAAGAAAGAGGCTTTGAATGGCTGATCCCTATTAAATGTAAACCAAAACAATTTCTGCTCACACAGAAGGTGGTAGCTCTTAATTATCCACCAGTTCCATAGCTCTCCACAATAGGACACTAAGCTACTCTCTAGATCTATATCTTAGTAGCACTCTTTTTGAAATTATTGATTGTACTTATTATTTGAAATAATCCTGTGAAGTTATTTATTCATTCATTGTTAGTCTTGTTCTCTCTATCCACCATACCCAGAAGAGTGGCAGGCACTTAAGAGGCAATCCTTTATTACTGTTGAATGACTGAGTGAAAAATGACCTCTGTAACAATATCAGCCTCATCTATGGCAGACTTCAGTCTGTAAGTTGTGATATTTACTTGTGTGCACAGCTTCCCTGTTTGTTATGAAGTTTTTAAGGAAAGAAATGGTAATTTTATTCATCCTTGTATTGCTACACAGCCTTAACCTAATGCCTTGTACTGGTAAAGCCATAAATACATGAATATAAATACATTTGTTTAAACATAATTCTGGCATTATTTTGGTATACGAACATATAAAAGAGTAATAAAATATTTTAGTAAATACAGTTTTTGGCCGGGCATGGTGGCTCACACCTGTAATCCTAGCACTCTGGGAGGCTGAGGCTGGCAGATCATTTGAGGTCAGGAGTTCGAGACCAGGCCAACCAACATGGTGAAAGCCTGTCTCTACTAAAAATACAAAAAATTAGCCAGGTGTGGTGGTGGGCACCTCTAGTCCCTGCCACTCAGGAGACTGAGGCACGAGAATCACTTGAACCTGGCAGGCAGAGGTTGCAGTGAACTGAGATTGCACCACTGCACTCCAGCCTGGGCAATAGAGTCTCAAAAAAAAATTAATAATTAAAAAACATAAATACAGTTTTTCATTATTCCTTTTTAGAAAACTCTAAGCAAAATTCAATTATAAATGATTTGTATTATAAGTTATTTTGAGTCTCATTTTTAGAAATTTAGTGCTTTTTATGAATACTTTAATATAAACATTTGTCCTTAACATCATTTAAGTTTATGGAGATACTTTAAACACAGTTTAGGAGTAGATAATCTCAAAAGAAGCTATCAGGTGACAGATAATGAAAATGATAGTCTATGACTTAGCTGGGGGTTGTACATTGCATATTCTGATTTTCCATATTTCTACTCAGATTTCTTTAACAGTCCAATTTCAGTTTCACATGTTTCCACACTGTCATTTGGTACTTATTGGGCGTGACAGACTTTGTTGAAATGAATAATCTCAAAAGACATCCAAATATTTCTTTTACTCTATGTAACTATCGGCTTAAATCTAAATTATTTTCTTTTTATAGGCATGTTATTCAACAAACAATTTAGTGGTCACATTTTTCCTATGATATATTTTCTAGTTTGTAAGTATTTAAGCAGGGTATATAATTTTTAGTTTGATGGTGGTGTTTTACCATAATGATGCTATGACATAGGATAGTTAATAGAAAAATCAACAATTCTAAATTATATCAAATGACTACATAATGGAAGAAATTATATATTTTTAAGGCCTCCACCAGAAAAGTTGTGAAATATCAAAAGAGTTAGAATACTCACTTTAATGGATAACAGGGAAACTTTATGTAAATTGTGGGAAAAATACCTTTAGAATCAGAAAAATTTTAAATGTGTAGGGTAAGTATGTGTGTATATTCCTCTATGGGGGACAAAGAAGAAGCAAACAATGTGGTTAAATTTTGTAATAAATATATATACATATATATATATATACACACACAGTTATTTGTCAACTTAAAATTTTTTTTACTGATTTATAATTTTAAAAATTGCATTGTAAATCTAAGTGATTTTAAGCTTAGCTAACACTACCACTTATGACCACTTCTTTTGAGAAGGGAAAGAGGTTTCAAAATTAGAAGAATGTCATTAAATACGTCTAAGTCCTTTAAGTGGCCAACTTCAGAAAATTCTGTTCTAACCCTTCATATAAAGCTCAGCAGTTAAACAAAAGGTATTTTCTCTCTTACTCTCCTTTCGCTAATTCCTTATCCATTTAAGTTTTTTCTAGAAGATGGAAGATTTTACTGTTTTCTTTGGATAACTTAGAATTATTGGTATTATATATGGTAAAAGACAATAAATTACCTTGTTAAGTGACTTTTTTGATAAATTAACCCAATGTCAGTAAGTAAACACTGGGTCGTTTTTTTTTTTCTTTTGAAGCCATTGTGATATGGAAGATCCCAACAAGCCCAATATCATAATTAATTTCAAAGACCATGAGATAGTGGTGAAACTACCAGGCAATTGATTCAGTAGGTCTGCTACACTGGTGTGGCTTCTTGGCTTTATTCCAACTCTTAACATTTTTTCTCCCTAAACTAGAAAATAGTTCAGAAAACTTACGTATGTTGTATCCCTGCTCTTGCATTTACTCTAGAGAAGACTACCATTTTGTTCTACGTAGTACTTGTATCTCTATGTTATATATGTTTCTATGTAATTTCTATGCAGTGAGTATTTCGTTCATGATTAGTTTTTCCACTATTTCATTTGCACTAATTTTGTTTCTGTCTTCTTCAACCTACCGTTCGTTTATTAAGACATCTGGACTTTCTGTGTCATCTTTAGTCTTTCTTCAGTCCTACAACTTCTTTTCAGTACTGCAGTCATGATGATCCTTAAAATTGAGAGGATCATATCACTTCTAAGTTAAAACTCCCTAGTGGCTTCCCTTGAGAATTCTACCAGATTCTATTTTTTCCCACTGATAAAACATTAAGCTTCCTTTATTGATTGCTACAGGATCAATTTTGAAAATAATTCATATATATTTTTAAAAATGCATGTTCTTTATTTGTTAGGTAATGGTTCTACATATATCTGTTAAATCAAGATTGTTAATTGTGTTGTTTTAACCTACATCCCTACTAATATTCTATGTATTTTCAGAAGTATTTGGAAATCCAAGGTTTTACCTATTTTTTATTCTTGTTATTTTTGTCAGGTTTTGGCCTTGGTGTTTGAGACTTTATTTTAAGAAATATTCATACTTATGATTGTTATGTCTTTTTAGACCTTGTTTCCTTTATGAATGAATAAAATCATGTTTTATCCTTATTCATATTTTTTGTCTTTTATTTCTATCAAAGCATTGTTTTGGTAAATATTTGCCTGGTCTTATTCCCCATCATTTTATGTTAACATTTCTGTCTCATTGTGTTATAAACTTGTCTTTGGTAAATATAGTGATGTTGTAGGTAATCCAGTATCAGAATTTTCACTTTCATGTTTAATTGATTTCCATATATTCTAATTGTTAATGTGTTTGATTATAATTCTATTATCTTATGCTATGTTTTTCCTGGGTTTTTATTTGTTATTGTTGTTTTATTGTTTTATCGCTCTTTCTCTGAATTGGTCTCCTGCACTTCATGCCTGTGATTTGGAAGTTTAAACAGTCTCTCTCTATATATCTATATCTATATCTGTATCTATATATCTATATATTATTATATATATAATGCATATTATAAATATACACTGTATAAAGTATTTTCTATATATACTGTATCTACATATACATTTAATTGAACAATGTATAAACTTCATCCTCAATCTTCCTCCTGATATTGTTACTTTGTTTATTCATTTAAACATTTTATTGACGCTTATTTTAAAGTCATTTTTAGATTGCCCTTCTATTTTGGGTGTGAGACTTCTTGGTTTTTGAATGTATTGACTCTCTTATGATATATTTCTGCCTCTTGCTATTACAAATTTTAATTGTATATTCTTCAGTGAAAATTGCCAACTTGTGGGAGTCCTGTGTATGACCTAAGTTGTAGAGGCAGCAATTATCCCCCCAAGTTTATTTCTGTCTTATCCATATGAGTTTAATTGATTCTTGACAAGTTACTTTGTTTTTCTTCTTGATAAGGGGTTTATTGGGTTTCTTTGCCTTATGGATAAGTGTGTACTTGGGTTCTACGCTTTCTGTGCAGGGCAATCGTTTTCTTGAACTCATGGCCCATAGTATGTGGCCTACATCTGTGCTACATCTCCATGCCAGTGTACAGATTTATTTATTTTTTTCTAATTCACTTACTCTAGTTCCCATTTCACGGAAGAGACAGCTCATTCTGGTCCCTAGATTTGTGGATAGACTCTGGCTTGTAAGTTCTAGCTTCTTACCTGGTGTAAGATCTCTAGAGTTGGTTCTTACCCTCAGTTATTCATGAAAATCCCAGCCTCTACTTGTATATGTGGTCCTGAAACCCTGGGTGCTTAATCATATTTTGGAATGGAAATGTCTGTGTGTGTATCTATAGATCTATCTTGAAAATTATTAGAATTTTATCCTTATATATACCAAAATACATTGTGGCCTTTTATAGCATTTTGTCAGCACAACTACAAATCCTGATTTCCTTATTTGACTCAGATGAATACATTTTAGTTCTCATTATTTACATTTAAACTTTTTTTTCTATCTATATCTCATTAAATGTTTCTTAAAAACAAAATATTACAATTTTTGTTTTTGAACTTAAGATGCCTGTACTTATTTGCAGAGGGCGTTGATAGGTATTAATGTGGCAAGTTTTAAAATTTATAGCTGTAAGAATCGTGAGTTCCAGGTGACCAGGAAGAGGTAGAGACATGCACATATACACATACACACAAAGTATGAGGGTAAAGCAGTTCCCAAGTCATTTAGGTAAATATGTAAATCCTTATTGGTAGTAACAAGTTGATACAAGGTAGGAACTCATCTCAACTGAGCTTCCCTTAACTAACACAACAATGACCGTGACCTATAACTGTCAGATGGGAGGTGCTCAGTGTTTGGCTCTTTATACTCACCAGTTGGAGTGCCTTCCACCAAAAATCCAGGTGGGTCTATTTAAGGGAATGCTTACAAACAGGATTGTCTCGATTCTTGAACCAGTGTGAGCAAGGCCACATACTCATTTCGGAAGGTGAAAAATCTATGCACAGGTGTTTTGAATAATTTATTAGTCTTCTGCTCACTACGGTTCCAGAAAGGCAGTTTCTCCATAGATCACCCTTTTACTCTGAGTAATACGATTCCTTTCTGGATAGTTCTGATAATGTGTTTGGTCCAAATACATTACCCTGTAGCAGAATTCATTAGCAAACATTTATTGAGCACTATCTCCCAGGAGGAATGTAGATGCTAAGAAAGCAGTTGAATCAGACATCATTCCTATCTCAGGTGGAGCTCATGAACTGGTGAGTTTGCAGAACTGTGTGTTTCTTCCCTTTAGATGATGATAATGATGATGATTGTTAATGTTCTATAAATAGTTGCCATGCCACGTGCTTTAATTTAAAAGAAAAAATCATACAAAGCTTGGTAGTTTGGTATTAGACCCATTATTCTGCAACAATCAGATCATGCTTAAATCATGATGCTCAGTTTGGGACATTATACTTCAAAGAAGATATACACTCTCATTTATTCAGAAATGACCATAATGTTGGGGAGATTTGAAATCATGTTATGTGAAAAAAGTATAAGGGGACTGGAAAAATAAAATTGCTCATAATAAAGTTGAGAAGACTTATATACACCAATCCCTACATCCCTTTTTCATGTAATATGATGTCATTCAGAATAAAAAGTCTATAATTTCCTATTCCTATCAATGCGAAAGTCATGTTAACTATTTTATCAGAGCCATGACATGTCGAACTAGTATATTTGCTTATTGTCACAGGCTCCCAATGCCTAGTAGAAGGAATCAAGCCCTTTTACTGTTGATTCATCAATAAACACCAATGTCAATGGCTGGCTCAAGTTTTATTTACATAAAAGGATGCTGAAGTTATCATTGTATACTAGAGAGGGCTCTTCACATTTGTTTCTGGTCAAATCCAAATGTGAATGGTCTTTAATTTATTTATTTACCAAGAAATAAATTATAGCTTTTCACATTGAGAATAAACTCTTTCCATCTGTCTCTTCAAAATTGTGTTGCACCACGCATGGGACTTTTGTGAGCCACAGATAGAGTCACATTTCTGTCTACTAACTGAAACAAGCTTGTATAGAGTTAACCATCAGAAAGTTAAATATTTGTTATGGGTTTTACAAATGGAAAATATGAACAGAAAATTAGTATTTCTTTTTCTTGAAAATATGATCTATCTGTAAAATGGTAGGATAGCAATATAAAAATGATTTTGGTGCATGATAAATTCATAGCTCTCTACATCAATTTTGGTAAAGGGGGTAAAAATGTTGGAACTCTGGCTTGTTATCAAATTTAAATCATTACCAGACAAGATCATGCTAAAGCCCAGATACTGTGGTTTGGAACTATCTGAATCCATTCCAAATTACTCTTGGACAACATCAGACAGGTTTAAATGCAGTGACTTATATAAGAAATTACTTTTTGCCTATACTGGTTCCATCTGTTCTAAGTTGCAATGAACATATCCCCATTGTGTCTGCAGTTCCAGTAAAGGTGTCTCACAGGTGCACATGGGGCCACTTGCTGGTAAAAGGTCACTGAAATTCCTTTCTAGCTCTAATTTTAGATTTAACTCCTTTCTCAGAGAATTGAGGAGAGAATCAGAGTGGAAAGGAAAGAATGCTTTGTTTCTCAAAGTAAAAAAAAAAATCTTATTCACATTCTTCGTTCCCTTTTTCCCATAAAGGATTTGGACTTGCAGAGACCATTTATATTAAAGTGCTGTAGTTCAACGATAAGTTCCAGACATCTCTAGCCGCATCTTGTTTTATGTCCTTCTGGGTATGTCATTTCAATAAGGTAATATTTATGCCAGTTCTAGTGAGGAAGATGGAGAGGGGGTTTTGCACACCAGCTGTTAAGATGGAAAGTCTGAGATTCTCCAGCATATTTTTTGGAAATTATTTCATTCAATAAAAAGTTTTTCGTTTTTCAATGAAAAATGTATTGAATAGGGCACAAAATAATCTAATTGATGTTTTAAAAATTTAAAAAAATTCGCATTATTCCTCAGAATCATCTCCTGGTATGCAAATGTACTTTTACATTACTGAAAAAATCAGAATATCTTTCAAAATTTTTTATGAATTTATATGAACGTACTTTTTATTTCGTAATTGTCTATTTTGCACAAAAATTTTTATTTTCAATAAGCCTGCTTTTACTGATTCATAGTCCAAGCAAAATAGGACAAATCTTCCCCCAATTTTTAAATCTCGTTTTCTTTGTTGTCTTTCTCACAACAGCAGCTTCACTTCATCGTTATTTCCCTATTTTCTGTCATTTCTTTCTTCCTGTATTGACCTATGGCTTGATGGAACATGGAATGCAGTTCCTGGCTTTTCTTCCAGGGAGATATGAGCATGTGGATGTTAAATGCAGTGCGTAATGGGCTGCAAGCAACATGTTCTATGACACTTCTAGGAAATTTTGCGAAGAGAGAAATGGACATACACTCTGTCCTCTTATTTTCTTTTCTCATTTTGCTGTCTGAAGGACACGTGTGGATCCTCTTGGACCATAAGCATGAGGCCACACCCAAGAGTGTTGGAGTGGTGGCTGGAGGAACCCCAGAGGGCTGCACTATTTGTGCAATTCCAGTGGGCAACAATCTACATGACCTCTATGAATAGTGCCCCACTGGAGTTTGTAATGCAGTAGCCATAGGAGATGGCTCCCTAAGGACTTTGTGGGACAGAGCCACTGCACCATGGCCTCTCTCCCCGGAATTCATATATGTGAGAAACAAACTTCTTTCTTGCTCTGACCATTGTGAATTTGGATTCTACTATTAATTGTAGTTGAATCTAATACCATCTTATGGCTTATATAAAATATGTATACTCTATATGAAATACATGTAAATACACTATATATGAAATAAGTTTACAGTTAAGTTAGGAAGTGAGTATGCATACATGAGATGACATGAAACAGTTACCAGGTTATTTGACAACAATTATAAATATTAAGCTAAATTATATATTAGTGGAGGCTATCAAATCTTTTTCTGCTTAGTAAATACACACAAGGCGAGAATTTCATGACAAATGACACAAAGCCAGAAACTAAAACATGTTGGTGATGAAAAGCAGAAGAACATGCTAAAATAAAAAATGGCATTGGACTAAACAAGCCACGAAGGAGGCGACGTGGGAAATCGTACTACAAATGCCAACGGTGGAAGTGACTATAATAAGAAAGTTCATAGGACTAGTATTTTGCACTGTGACATCATGAGGTGTTATTTATATTTCAAGAGTTATTGTATGTCTTCTCATGATATAAGTTAAAATCACTAGCTTGTAGATGATGGGGATTTTGTCTTTTATTGTTTTATAATTTCCCAACATGGCCCTGTGTTATTTTTATAGTAAAAAGTAAATAGCCCTAAAATGTCATCTTTTTTAGTGAAATTTCAAATCCATTTAGATCATGAAGAATTTAAATAATTTAGTTTGAGTCTTCAAAGAGATTTAATTTTCAGAGATTATATTATAGCCTCATAATTTCCTATATTAATTCATGGCCACATTTTGAAGTTTTCACTGTTGGGAAGCTCTTCCATATGCTTTAGTTAAATCATGTGATTTAAACCAACTTTCCTTGTCTCTTATTATAGATGCAGTTTCATGCCCTGTCCTGTCATCATTTTAGAAAGAAATTCAATTGCACAATAGTAAAAATAACATCTTTATATTATAAAGCTTTATACATTTTAATACACTATAGTATGTGTATTTTATTTATTTTCACAAAATATTATAGAGTTACGTTTATTATAACTTAATGTTATCTCTCTTGGAAATTACTGAACAGAGAATTAAATCCAGCTCCTATAATTTCAAGTCCAGAAGGCTCTGTGTATGGATCTAGATTTTATGCCGTGTGAAACCTATTTGTGCAATTTTAGGGACTGTCCTTATCAAAAGTAATACGACATTAAAAATAAAAATATAGGCCCAGAAGTGAGAATTAGAATAAGTAATCACAAAAAAGTAAAAATGTGAAAAAGCCAAAATATCTAAAAAATATTTAAAATCCATTTCAAAGTGTAGAATTTTAATTAACTGCTTCTTACACATCCATAAGATATTTATTTTAATTTTTTCTTAGGAAACATCCTGTGTACTATTTGATTATCTTCTCATATGACAATGATTTTGTAATTTCTTTAAATAGAAAGGTAATTCAGTCTTTTTTATTGGCAATCTTTTTTTGTTGATAGATCTGAAAACTGTTAGATTCATGATTCATTTTAGTAATGTCAAATACATTTTTAGTCTTATTCTCAAATTTGGCAAAACTGTTAACTTTCTTTCAGGTTTGGGCTATAATATTTCATGGCTTTTGAAGGCCATTTATGCAATAATTAAATACTCCTTGCATTAACCAGTTTTTTCTCTACTATGTCCTTATTGTAAAGGCTAATTGTGAGATTTGTAGTTATTTTTTTCATGTCAGCATTTTGTGTCCAATCAGCAAAAAAGTCTTTACTAATATAAGATTTACTTTTCTTCATTTATTGGATTTTCAAATAATCTAAAAGTCTTTTCATTACTGCTTTTCAAAATATCTCTTAAGGAAGTATTACTGATAGCATGGTCTAATTTTTTGTCATAATTTACTTTTCAATGTCAAGGTAAATTCCATTGCTTCCCTTGCTTTTTTATTGTTTTGTATTCTATTAATTTTAATCAGAATTTTCTTAGTTTTTTCCATAAATAAATTTAATAATGACTAAAAGTTACCCTTCATTTGTTCCAAATTGGGAGTACTGAGCTTCATGGTGGTGTACTCAAGCACTGATACTATATGCATTGCTTGATCAATTAATATGTGAAGAATTTCGGTGCTGAATGTTTATTTCTTCATATTGACTTGCTAGATCTGTAGCAGTTTGCACACCTTTTATTCTGAAACCCTTAGACTTCATCAGGCCACAATGAGTCAGATATACTTAGACATGATCCAATATGTTGGCATGCAGAAAGCAGGTGATTTTACCCAGAAATTTTTCGGTGAAGCAGTACTGCTGGGCTTCTGTTCTACAAACAGGATTTCTGATCACATTCCAATATAATTCCCATAAATAAAATGTTTAGTGTGTGTATAGTTATTATGATGAACTACTGATTCTAATCCTTTCCTGATGAGAGTGAATTTATGTTTTGTCTAGGTATTGATGAGAAGCAAATCCCCCACTTATAACTATACGTGTCTGTTGATTAGAAAATTATCCAAAGGCTACATTCAAGCTTCATTCATTTTCCTTCCTTCCTTCCTTTCTTCCTTCCTTCCTTTCTTCCTTCCTCCTTCCTCCCCCCTTCCCCCCCCCCTTCCTCCCCCCCCCCTCCCCCCCTCCTCCCCCCCTCCTTCCCCCCTCCTTCCTCCCCCTTTCCTCCCCCCCTTCCTACCCTTTCCCTCCCACTTCCCCCCTTCTTCCCTTCTCTTCCCCCCTTCTTCCCTTCCCTTCCCTTTTCCTGCTTCACTATGCACATACTTCCATTTCTAGGTCTTCAAGGACATATTCATATCATGGTATTATCTCTGGCTCTGCAAATGGTTGGTAGGAGGATTAGTAGGAACTATTCTTATGACTGACAATACCTAAACTATACACAGAAATCACTGCCAGTCCCTAAAATATATTCCAGTAAATCTAAACTAAACATTTCTCCAAATAATTTCCCCTTAGCTGGATCTCAAAAATGTATTTGGCCACTCTACTGTTAGTCAAAATTAGGAGATAAATATAGAGGGAAGTTGGAGTCGAAGGAGAGAGATTTCTTAACCAAATTAAGAAAACATATCTTACTTTAGAGTATTCTGCAAAACTATATAACCTTCACAGTCCAGGAAGGGGTTGGTGAAAGTGAGAAATGCTTAAGTTTCAATAGCTTTGCAGTAAACATGCCTCAGTATGCAGTGGTATCATTTTAAAGACATAGATTTTGTATTTAACATGGAAATACTTGACTGTTTATTGTTAGATAAAGGAGTAAAATCAGAATTTTTACTGAGGTTATATTTAACTACAGATTTTATCTGCAATTTGTCAGCTGGTTAGCCATTTTTATGGGTGTTCTTTATGTATTCAGTTCTGTTTTGTTTCATCATGGTCGGCATGACACACACAGTTTGCTACGCATTTGGATGATCTGTTGGTTGCTAATACTTTCCAATAGTTAATGACCATGCCATGATGCTTAAAAGACTTCCCATAAAATTTTAGTAACTCATCCCTGCCCATCTTATTAAGTGTGCCAGAAGGGAATCTTACAGTTATTTGTTTTTCTTCTTTTTGTCTCTTCATTCTACTGAAGTTAGATTATTTTGCAGAGGGCAAACAAAAATGTCAGTGAGTGACCTGCCTATAGTACACATTTCTACTGGTGAGTCTTCTTTAGTGGTAAAAGTATCATATAACACATTAGTGTGCACTGAAGGTTGAACATGTTATATGTTGCAAGTCAATACATGCCCCCACTATATTTATGTTTTCTTTTGTCTCAAACAATGCTGCATATTTTGTCAGCAAAATTCCAAAAGAACTAATCTTGCATTCTTGGTATCATTTCTTACTTATTTGTTTATTGGAGACACCAGCTGTATTACTTTTCTTAGATAGCATAGTATATGAATAAACATATATTTTCTTGATTAAGCTTTTTAATCTCAATATTTATTGCAGTCTGTGTTTGACAAGAGTACCAGTAGGTTAAAAATTCTCCTCAAAAAGCTGGTACCATGACCCTAAATTTTGCACATTTTGTTAATGTTGGAAAAACACAAGGTTTTCCTAAGGATAGTTTATAATACTTGGTGATGATATATGACAAGGACTGGGTGTTTATATTACCTCTGTCAGGATTCCGTTAGATCTATTAATGTGCGCACCAAACACTATAGAATTCCCTGATGAATGTACGCAGCCTTTTAACTGAGTGACCCAAGGATATGCTGTATTTTAATCTCCACCTTCTACATTCGCTTTTCCCAAACACTTTATTTGGCATTTATCACATTCAGTGCCCTCCTATTCTTTTCATCCTTCTTGTTTTATTGATGAATAATGAGAATGTTAACACTGCTTATCTTGACTTGGGCAAATGAAGAGTGACTTGCCTAAGAGCCTCTAGCCTGAATCAACTGGATGATTTCTGTGTGTTTGCTTCCAGTTTTAAGCTGTGATTGCTTACACCTAACAGTAGCTATAAAATACACATTTGTGGGGAAGGCTCTAATCTCACAGTCAACGAAAGTAATCTTATTTTGTGATATGACTATAAATGAAACCATACTTTGCAATGGCTAGTCTGATGCCTGTGTAAAACCAAAAGGGTTTAAGACAGAAGAAAATTGAAAGGAGATAGCTCAATAGGTGTTTAAACTATGCTAGCCATTTATTCCATTCAAATAACTGCTATGATGAATATTTTAAAAATATGTTCATTCTCACAATTTTAGTAGGTTAACTATCTTTGTGAAAGAATTTATTTTTTCACAGAGAGACGGATTATATGACAAAATTGGAAACGTGGAAATTGAAATCATAATGATAAGATAAACCACATAAGCATAGGAAAAAGGTGAGTTAGGGACATCTCCAAATGAGTTGTGAAAAATGTGGATGTTACAAGAAGATGCCACGTACTTACACAGAAGTGCCTGAGTTACTTAAAGGTTAATGCTAACAACATCACGTGTATGTGTACACACACATGCATACTATATGTATGTATGTATAGGTATACATAGAAACAGAATAGCATATGTGATTCTAAAGTAATTTCTATATGAAATAAACAGCCAATATTCTTTAGTTCAAACCAGCCATTATGGTCTCTTAATATGCATATACGTATGGGTATATATAATATACATACGTAAGTGTATATATCATATGTTACATATATATGCAAATAGTCTTCTTTCAGCAACAAAAGCCAAATTTTTATAACATGTTGTGCTGACCAAGCATAAACTCTGGCAACTTCAGCCTTTTAACACTTTTTACATCCAGCACGTTTCTCAAATTGCTGAATTCATGTCTTACAAGAAAAATGGATTGTTCCTGCATCTTACTTTTTTAATCTTGCTGCTTTGGTTCTTCCTGAATTATATTACAACTAAGATGCATATTTTGAGTTTTATCTTCTATTTACAAAATCAAAACTCTGTCAGTCTGCTTAGTCACATTGGATTGTGTTTTGTGATCATCAAAGATTTTACTGGAGGAGATTCAGCCACATATTCCTCTTTTCCCTTATTGCTTATAGCAGTTCACAGTAGAAGTGCTCATTGAAATGGGAAGCCATTTTTGTTTGTGAATTCATTTCCTCTTATCTTTAATACTATGTACCTTGTACTCTGCAACTGGTTTGTGTGACATTTTTTGCTTTACTATAATATTTTTACATGGGATAGAATACATATTTATGTATAAAGTTAAGAAACATTAAGAATAAAGAATTGAGTAAGTGAGAAGAAGCCTCACAGGTTCCAAGAGACAATAGCTAGCTTCGGGTATGCATTTTTTGAATAACATACTTGCTCCTTGTATACTCTTGAGGTCTTTCAAAGGATACCACTATAAGTAAGCAGAAGTTAGTACAACACAACTTGGGCACTATTTGTTTGTTAAAGTGGTACAATGTGTAGGGTTGGGGAGAAAATCAGTCCTCCTCCAGAAATGAAACTTTCTTATTATCTCTGGAAGCTCTGGCTCTGGCCTGTGAGATTGATTTTAATCAAAGGATCTGTGTCTATCTGACATAAAGATGTCTGTAAGTGCATGAGCCCTTCTTCAATATGCAAAATCTTGAGATACTGTGTTCTTACCTTTAGATCCAATAAAAACAGTGTTTTGAGTTTAAAACAATAGAAATATCATTTCATAAAACCTTTGTGATTCTTTTAAACAAAGTTTAGTTCTTTTAAATTTTATTTCAATTAATGTTTTTGCAAAATTGCAAAGTAATTTTGGTACTTCTGTGGAGGCAATTGAATTGTCATTAATTACATGAATTTCTTAAACTGCTTTTAAGTAACTGTTTTTAAAAGGTTTAAAATTTTTTATATGTACCTTCTGAGCCTTGGTCAATGTTCTAAATTGAGCTTGGGCTCAAAATTAGGATTTGTACCATGAAAACATATGCAATCAAAATACATGGGTTGGAGTCTAGGGTTTATGACTTCCTAGCTGTTTGACTTCAGTGAGGAGTTAATTGGCTCCCTGAACTTGAGTTTTTCTCAAGTTGAAAATAGATATAATAGTGTGTGATTCACAGGATGTGTGAGAAAATCAAATGATATGTATCTATTATATATGTAACATTTGTGTTTTTCTATAGTCATATGATATTTAAGGCATCATCATTATTATTGTCAATAATTAGCTAATAACCCACATCTGGCTTCTATCTCCTGTCTCTAAGAAAGTGAATCTATGTAATTGTGTGAGCAAATATCCTCCTGGACCCTGTATAAAAGAGACTGATAACACAATGGGGAGATGTGATTATTATAGTCCAAGGAGCACCTCACATATATTAGTGCTCACAGCTGCTGAAGAAAACAGTACTAGCAGTACTAGCACTGACAGAGATGAAGCTAAAGCTGTTATTTTAAGGGATTAAACATAGAACAGAGGTACTATGCATTTACCTCAGAAAAGGCATGCCTGCTGGAGAGGTCACAACAATCACAAATCTGGTTTTATTTTATCAGTTTATGTTGAAAATTATTATTAGTGCTAATAGGTCCATAAAAATTGTTCAAAATATTTCAAAGAGAGCGAGTGCAGCTGTTTGGCAAGCCTTAGGTATTGATAATAAATATGCCTGACAGTGACTTACATAAAACAGCAGTACTGCGTTGAGCTTAAGCAGCCCACCTTACTACGTCAAAGCTGTAAATTCTGAACTTGAGTTTTTCTCAAGTTGAAAATAGATATAATAGTGTCTGATTCACAAGATGTGTGAGAAAATAAAATACGTATCTATTATATATGTAACATTTGTGTTTTTCTATAGTCATATGATAATTAAGGCATCATCATTATTGTCAATAATTAGGTAATAACCCACATCTGGCTTCTATCTCCTGTCTCTAAGAAAGCGAATCTATGTAAGTCATAGATTTCATCCTGGAAGTCATGTTATGTAACATCACGTGAAATCAAACACCAGCCACTTTTGAAAGTAATAAACTTAAAGGGTAAGTAGGTTACTTTTTTTCACCTTTGTATCTCTCAGCCTAGAGCTTGTGTGATAATCTAAAATACATAGACAGTTTGGCAGAATCTTTAAAATCAAATCATAATTTCAGAACAGAAACTATATAATTAATCCTATAAGTAGTACAACTTCTTGGATAACTTTGAAATATCTTTCACTTCAAAAAAAATAAAAATAAAAAGAATATGACAAAAGAAAAAACACAGAAAGGA
Source organism: Hylobates moloch (assembly GCF_009828535.3). Lineage (NCBI taxonomy): Eukaryota > Metazoa > Chordata > Mammalia > Primates > Hylobatidae > Hylobates > Hylobates moloch. Next base: position 104,235,105 of record NW_026652278.1, on the reverse strand, counting down.
AAAAAGTTTCATTTATTTATATAATTATGTACAGGATGATAAAATATTTCATTGAATGTTACAACTGAGGTAAAATATACACATTTGATGTATGAAAATTTTCTTAAGGTATGTCTATAAAAATGATAAAATATGTTAAAACTTTTAAGTTAATTCTATCATAGAGTGATTTAAATCTATTTATAAATTTGACAAATTGTCTACTAACATTTGCTTCTTGCTTCTGATGTCCTTTACAGATCCTCATTAATTATCAGACTTTACACAAACAGATTCCTTTGGAAGGGATGGTGGTTTTTTTTCTTTCCACAGTATAGTATAGTATCTTTAGAGCTTGTTAGTTCATCATTTCTTCTCCCCTCCATGCTTATCCAAAGTTAAGCAAATACCCTATAAGAAAAACAAGCAAAACTGTATTCCAAAAAACATTTTTGCTGATATTTATTTATATCAATAATTGCACTATTAAACAAAATTTCTGTACAAATCATTGCCTTTGGAGCTACAAGAAACGTAAATATAGACGACAATGAGCTTTATCTAGTAGAGGGATGTCACAAATATTTGGTTAAGGACAACTCTCATCTTCTGGATGCTTATAGATAGAGGGTAATTTGAAAGCTTTAGGCATGAAAAGCTTTGACACCTTTTATTTGTCTGAATATTTTAGCATGGCTCAAATGGAAATCCCCCTGTGTTCTAGAATAGTGATCTCCAACCTTTCTGGCACTAGGGACCGGTTTTGTGGAAGACAGTTTTTCAACAGACAGGAGTTGGGGATGGGAAGGGATGGTTTGGGATGAAACTGTTCCACCTCAGATTATCAGGCATTAGTTAGGTTCTCATAAGGAGCATGCAACCTAGATCGTTCCTATGAAAATCTATTGCCACTGCTGATCTGACAGGAGGTGGAGCTCAGGTGGTAATGCTTGTTCACCCATCACTCACCTTCTGCTGTCTGGCCCTGTTCCTAACAGGCTACAGACCAGCCCAGGGGGTTGGAGATCCCTGTCCTAGAATACTTTTCAAAAACTTTCATGTGATAAATGGCAAAAGAAAGGCACAAAGTTTGCGAGAGCTCAGAGAATCCAAAGATCACACTTTGTGGTTGATGGGGAGGGACTTAGAAATACCTCATGGCTAGACGCTGACCTGCAGACTTCTCCATTTTACCTACTTGATGCCTTCAATTGAATGTCCATTAGTAATTTCTAATATGTTTAAAATGGAAGTCTTAGATTTTTCTCTCAAATAGTTTTCCATCTGATGATAAATGGTACCAGTGTCTTCCTAGTTGTTGAAGCCCTAAACATAGGCAATATCCTTTACTTTTCCCTTCCCCTCTCTCCGAATATTCACATCACCCATATCATCCAAGTCACTCCGGTTTTCATTGTCTTCACTGCTACCCCTTATCCACACCAACATCATCTCACTTCCAGAGCACATACAGTCACTCACATGCTTAACATCCTTTTCTCTCACAATGCCCTTTCCTGGGCTAACTGCATGGATAGTCCTTTTTCATCCTTTAGCTGAAATGCCATCTGAAGAGAGAAGTTTTTTGCCTAGTCACTCTCTCCCTGACACTCCTCTATATCCTTTTTTATAGCATTGCTTGAAACCTGTATTATATAATGCATCTGGTTTGACACTGGACTAACAACTCCACTGAGAGTAAAGAACTTGCCTTCCTTTTTTACCATTTGATATGGTTTGGCTCTATATACCCACCCAAATCTCATCTTGTAGCTCCCATAATACCCACATGTTGTGGGAGGGACCTGGTGGGAAATGATTGAATCATGGGGGTGTGTCTTTCCCGTGCTGTTTTCATGATAGTGAATGGGTCTTACGAGATCTTACAGTTTTAAAAATGGGCGTTTCTCTGCACAAGTTCTCTTTTTGCCTGCTGCCATCCACGTAAGACATGACTTGCTCCTCCTTGCCTTCCATCATGATTGTGAGTCCAGTGAAACCTCTTTCTTTTGTAAATTTCCCAGTCTGGGGTATGTCTTTATCAGCAGTGTGAAAATGGACTAATACACCATTGTATGTCTAGTGACTGAATGTTGGGCATATGTTAGGTGCTGAATAATTATTGAGTGATAGAGTACCTCTACATGTTTTGGGGGTTCTGGTGTTTCTAAAGGAAAACTACAGCACAGAGCATGTCATGAATATGTAAAAAGGAGGCCTCTTCAATTCATAAAGTATATGAAGAGACAGTAGAGCACAGTGGCAAAACTTACCATCTGAGGAGCCAGAGTTTCTAGGGTGGAATCCTAACTCTGCTTCTTCCTTGTCATGTGGCCTTGAAACATCACTTTATCTTTCCCTGCCTCATTTTCTTCATATGTAGAATGGAAACCATAATTTTAATATTTCATAACGTTTTTATGAAGGTTAAATATGCATAAAGCACTCAAAATTGTATCTCATTTTTATTAAATATTAGTCTTATTTCACATTTAGCCACAGGCAAAAGTTCATGTGTTTTGTCCTGTGCACCTGTAAAATACCCCAACTTACAGAATAAAATAATGGAGAAAAATATAACTTGGCCAAGTTTGGTATCTTAAAGAATTTCTTTCAGTTGACAATACAGTAGTCTTTTTGGTAAACTTTGTTGTCAATGTTAATGTTGTTTATAAGTAACCAGTTTTATAGGGTTTCATCCTCATCCTTCCAACTGCCTGCCCCAAGGGAAGATGCAGGTCTGGTATCTGTGATAAAAGAGAGAGAAGAAGAAATCTTAGACTGGCCAGGCCAATCAGGCTTAAGCCAAAGATGCCCATTGAAGGAGTCCTGAATTTCACCAGAAAGTCCACTTTTGTGCCTCCACTATTGTTAGTCATTTGCTACAAGTAGCCTGTAGGAAGTGTGGCCTCCATGGAAACACAGGGGTGGATCCAGGGGCAAACCCAGCAGTGGAGGCTCTCCATCCACTACGTTCCACACTGCAGGAGATCTGAGTGGTGCACTTTCATGACTGCCACCCTAAAAAATACACATCTCTGACTTCTTCCCCTCATAACCATAGTCAAATTATTTCGGCTGAGTGAGGCAGAAGATGGCTAAGGCTTGGGAATGATTGCAAAACTTAGTGCTATGCCAAAATCTGGCAGGTGAGGGTATGCACAGGGCTTTGTCTCCCTGTAAGCTGCACGTGGTGACTTGAGGTAGCACAAAGGCTTGAGAGAGCACCAGAACACTGATGCTTTTAAGCAGAGCATTGCCTATGTGATCTTTGAAATGCTAGTGGAAGGCTTGTCCCTGTACTCATGGAAGGTCCTGTTAGGACCTGGGAGACACTACTGCCTATAAATGAAGAGTAGAGAATATGAACTAATTAGCTGATATTGTTCTTATCCAGGGACTGGGAGAGGGCTAATTGTCTTCAGTTTGTTTGTTTTTTTCCTTCTTGGTGTTTTAGCATAAAACTGATGGCATGCAAATCATCAAACTTCTGGCTAATGGAGGCCAAGACAGCAACCTGTCCCATTAATAATATATTTATTGTGACCTAAAGTACTGTAACAGCTTATTCTTGGCTTTCCTGATAGACGTTCTCATGAACAGACAGCTCTTGGAGAAGGCTATGTCGGGTGATTCTGCAGTGAAGAGGAGATAGAAATTTTGGATTCCTTCTGTGCTATATAAAAGATCAAGGAAACTTGATAGTGACTCAGATCTGTTCTGTCTAACCACAGCCATTTAAACTTTACTGTAAGTTTCCAAACAGAAAACGCAATTCACCTAGAAGTGCACTTTATGGGTGCTCAGCATGCAGAGAAAGAATAAGAAAAATCTTTAGAAGAAAACCAGGAAGGCCATATTTTCTCTGTGGTAACAACATTCAGTGCCAGAAAACGGGTAGAGATAGATAATTTTGACAGCAACAACAGAAAAAAAATAAGAGAATCTATGAAGATTTGAATGCAGCATTAAAAAAGATCAAGAATTAGAGTTAAAAATTTGTTTTTAAATTGTAAATTTCAGTAGATACATTCAGGGATGATTAATCACTCTTGAGCTTCCTTTCTTAAATGATTAGGTTTTGCCACTGAGTCTTTTGAAGTTTTATCCATAGATTTATGGCTGCTGCATTTCCTGAGTTTTTTCATGTTTAAAAATATCTGTTGCCTTTTTACTTGAATAACTTCTTGGCTGGGCATTATATTCTTGCATCACATTTGTCAACATTGTGCAACTGTTTTCTGGCACTGCCTAGTTCTGTGGAGTAGCCTGAGATGTGCTTGATTTTTCCATCCACGTAGGTGAACTGCTTTATCTAGATGCCTGAGTAATCCTTTATCCTTGAAGTTTTATGGCTAACCTAGGACCAAATATTCTGCTTCAGTTTTTTCAATGTGCTCTTTAATTGCAAATTCAGTTTTTTATTTCAAGTAACTTTGTGCAAAGAACATTACAGAGATATGATCTATTTGTTGGGATTTCTATTCCATCTCATTCCATCTCATTTTGATCTATCTTTTATGTATATTTTCTTCTCTTTAGTTTAAGATTTTGGTCTTCCCCATCTGCATTTATGTTGAACATCTTAAACCTTTTATTTATGCCCATTAACTTTTGAGCAACATCTATTTTGGTAATTTCTTATTCTACAACAAACTTTTCTCTTCAGTTTGGTTTTTTTTTCAATATTAAATATCTCTCTCCACCCTATTCAGGGTTTTAATATCTCAACTCTGAGATCCCACTTGACTTATTTCATATTTTTACTCTGTGTTTTATAGTATAAAGAAGTTGTGAGTAATAATCTTCTGTTCTTTGATTTACATTTTTTTCTAGGTTAGGTTCTTTATCTTTGAATGATCTTGATCTTTTCCTTGTACTAAAGAGAAGTGAAAAACATTGCTGGAGGGAAACTGGAAAGTAAACCACAAGGAGATAACTCTTTCTGATTAAAATGAAGGCTCTGGGGCTACATATTTACTTAAAGCAATGTTATGAGACCTGTCTTAGTCCGTTTGAGCTTCTGTAACAAAATACCCTAGACTGGGTAACTCATAAACAACAGAAATTTACTGCTTACAATTTTGGAGGCTAGGAAGTTTAAGATCAAGATATCAGCATATTTGGTATCTAGTGAGGGTCTACTCTCTGCTCCAAAGATGGCACTATGCATATTATCGACAGGATTTTTAAAAGGCTAATGAAATTAACCAGAAAATTGTGAATAGACATATAATATATTTTAAAGTGATAAAATGAGAACCGAATAAATCAAAGAACAAAATTTCTATTGAGTAGAAAACAATGTCATAATTATTACCTCTATAATTAACATAGACATAAATGCAATTGAATTAGAATCAGGATGGTTATTTTGTTTGGAATTGGCCAAAATAATATTGAATTTACAGATAGGATTAGATATATGAAATTAGCTAGAAGTTATTTAAAAATTGATAGGGAACTTATTTTAAAGGAATTAAAATATAACAAAGCTAGTATGATTGTTCTAGTATAGTATTGGAATAAAATCAGATGAACAAAAATTTGATATCTTATTATATATAAAAACTTATAATAAATGTATTTTTTGAATTCAGTGGTTTATTGAATCAGTTTAATTATGGTGTATTTAATAGTGCCTATACAACTGGTCCTCCATCTGGAAGAAAATAAAATGGAGGACCTATATGATATTATACACAAAAATAAATTCCTAATGGATTAAAGTATTTATGTAAAAATTAAACAAGAAACAAAGTGAATATTTATATTATCCAGGTGCTTTAAAGACTTAAAACAGGTAATCTGAAATTAATGAAAAAAAATTTGCATTCATACTTCTTTGAATTTATGGAAAAATATAACCTCAAAAGATGTTCTATAAAATGAAAAATAACTTCTGAATTCATGATGGATAAGGATTTAATGTCAAGATTTTCAAAAGCTCTTCAACTTGAAAATTAACAAATTTATATTTCTACTAAAATGGGCAAAAATGTTATTTTGTTGTTAGTTGATGGGCAAATCCAGATGGCTAACGAATGTATGAACATATGTCCAGAATTTTATTTTGAATTCTTCTAATGAGGTTTCTTATGATATCCATAATTTCCAACATTGCCCATAAAATATCTAGAAACAAAGGTTATTGTTTTCTATCAATAGTATGATACACTGATAGAAAAAAAAAATCCAAACACTGGGTTTGAGTTTTTTTAGACAAATTCTCCACATTGATCAATTTGCTATAGTTTTATTCAAACTTTTAGGACATAGATCGTGTATTTCTAGTGAAGCTCTTCATGCCACATCAAAACTCCTATCGGGACTGGAGTGACCAGTCCTTTGTGGTAAAAACCATTTTTTTCTTATTTTGTTGCATTTTAATGTTGGTATTTTTCTTATAAAATTTGATTTACCTGTTCTTTGTCTTCTTCATGAGTTTTGCTTCACTTTTTTACCTAAAGCAGTAATCCTAAGAAATAATTCAAGAGCATATGGAAGAGGACAGAAGGATGCAGAATAAGAGGAACTTGCTCTTTGGGTCTGTCACTGCTCTTTGCGCCTGAGCAAGGCTCTTAGTGCCTTTCTGCTGTGAAGCCTCGGTCTGATGAAAGGCTGTGTGAGGGTTGTGAGGGTCCACTGTGTGCACTACAGTGGTCTTCAGTGAAGCGAACCCTTAATCTACTGACAAGGGAAATGGAGTGCAGAGGTAGTCTGAGAACTCAGATTTCCCAGTTTCAGCACAGTGATTTTTTTCTGTACTAGCAATATCTAAGTATATATTTTCTCTTTTTTTCCTACTAGCAGTCTATTTATATCACTACAGATTATCTTAAAAAATAAATAGGAATTTTGGAAAAAAATTTCATGTTACATGATAAACAATTTTAAGTAAACAAAAATCTTTTGGTCAGTGCATTATTAAAGATTTTATTATAGGGCTCATTTATAATTCAATTTTTAATAGTGTTTATTATATGAAATATGTTTTTATTTAACAAATTAAAAAGCATTAAACTTTAAATAAATTATGTAAGTAAAATATGATTGCTAACTAATAAATTTGAAAATAACCTAATATTTTACATTTGGTTTGGGATCATTTAAAAATAAAACGTTTACATAAAATTTAAGTATGTTATATAGAATCAAAATAGAAAAAATTCTTAGTGGAAAGATATTAGTCTTTTTATTTGTACTTTTTGCTTAACAAAACAGTTAAATTATTTCTATAATTTTTTTCTACTTGATAAAACATTTAGGTTTCTTTTTTGTAAGCTTTTCTCTAATTACATGACATTACTGATGGGGTAAATTTTTTTTTCTCATAATTGGAAATAGTTGTCAAAAATATTTTAAACAGTGAATTTATTTTATAAAAGTGGCATTATTCTGTATAATATAGTATTGTTGATTATAGGAAACTAGTAAAGGTTATTCTGAAGTGAATTTGCAGTGTCATCACCTCAGGTTCTGTGTCAGAATTTTCCATTGGTTCTCTTACATTTCTTAGCCTTCTTGTAGTTAAGGAAGACATGAAACTAATTTTTGCCAGTGGACATTTTGTGAGGAGAAATGACACATGCCATTCTGGCCCAAAGCTGTGAAAAGTCCATTGTCCAGTCTTTTCTCTTCGCTTGCCGTGGTTACCAAGAAGGCCACATCTCTAGATGGTATAGTTACAAGATGGTAACACCATCATCTCCACTATCTTGGTCCTTGAGTGACTGCATTTAATGGAGTACCTCTGTCCCCTGCAACCCCACCAATCTCACATTGGATATAACCTGTAAATAAGAAAGACAAATTATTTCTGAGAATTTGGGATTGTTTGTTGCTATAGCATAACTTAGCCAACCTAAACAAATATAAGCTCTTTATTACTTTATAATCATGTTCAAATAAAGGCCCAATATGGATACAAAAAATCATTTATAGTGTAATAGTGAAAAACATCGCAGTGGTGACTGTTGCTCAGTTGAGTGACTAAGACATTGAATGAATGAGGCTAAACATACTCGTTTGATCTTCATTTACCCCCATACTTAGTGTGCCTGAGAAAATTTCACGTTCTAACTTATTAAGATGGAAATTGAGAAAACATGATATTTACCACTTTTAATGCCATGAATCTTTGAAACAACTTAAGGTTCTATAAAAAATGCTCAGAAGACAATTACAAAAATTCAGCTTCAAGGGCATTTTTGAATCAGTAATGCTGTTGGACTATGTGTATAGCATCTCAATAGTTGTAAAGGGGAAAATATATGTTATATAAGTAGATCAAAGTTAGTTTCATGACTTGTTGCATCTCATATTTATGTCTTAAGTTCAAAAGGATTACTTAATTTTGGTGCATTATCAAAAATATAATATCCACTTTGATAATATACAAAGACACTGTATTTGTTCAGAGTCACCTCAAACTAACTTAAAAATTAAATGTAGCAAAATTACATGAAAGTGCCAAGCTTCTGGAAAAGCATGGATGTATCTCAGCCTCAGAAATTAATAAAACAGAACATAATTTGAATGCTGACAAAACTGTCTCTCTGTGTTTCTCTGAGTGCCCATTTTCTTTTTTCTTATTGTAGATTTATTGTTTTTTCCACTAGCAAACAAAAACAAAAAACACAGGAAACAAAAGTCTGGATTTTACATTGATTTGTCTTAAGTGACTAAGGATAAACTGAGCCAATTCTCTTGGTCTTATATTCAAAAATCCCAGGAAAGGGGCTAATTTGCCCAGCTTGGGACAGGAACTTCTCCCCTGTCCTATCAATTGAAATTCTTCAAATTGATTTGCCCATATGTCTTGTGGGTTTTGGTTGTCTGCTCATGTTTGAAAATGATGGACAAACTAATTATTTCTGCTAGCTCTTGTGAATTTTCTCCAGATGGGCTCTTCCATGATTGAGAAGTTTGGGGACAAGGGTGTAATTGGCTGGCTGACAGGCTTCACTGTGTGATACAGGGTGGGGAACAAAGGAGTTGATTGAAGGACCCATAAAAAGGAGAATTGTTAAAGTTTGCGTTGAGACTCCAACATTCCCACTTAGATCTGCCCACGCAGATTAATCACTTTTTCATCTCTTCTCCCCTCCCCTCCCCTCCCCTCCCCTCTCCTCCCCTCCCCTTCTCTACTCCTCTTCTCCTTTTCTTTTCTTTTCTTTTCTTTCTTTTTTGGTTAATAAAAGCTATATGAGAGGGGATGGGCAAAAAGGCCAATTGGTACAACTATTTCATAAGTAGAGCTTCCTTGAGCCTCATGTTCCAGCCGTAATTCTTACACATGATTTTTTGTTCCTTCTTTCTCTTTCTTTTTTTTTTTCTCCTGCAAAATGGAGTCCTGGGCCTGTCCAAGATTTTTCTTGAAAGAGTAACTTAAAACATATCTACTGTCCATAATTTTCATCTAGGGTTGATTCAAAATATTTAAAACCCATAGAGCATAGGGAAACTTAGGCAAGGAACTGATATCAGTAGGAAACAACTGTAACTGACTAAATAACAGCCTATGTCCTTACTGATGTGAAGGAGACTTGGAAGAGAGGAAGTAGGGGAAAGGTATGCTAATTTAGCTTTTGAATCATGTATATATTATTTTTAAGTCACCTTCTTCATATTTGCATTGTGAGGCAAAAACAAACAAAAGAAAACAAAACCAACCCCTGTACAATTAAAATTAGAGATGGAATTATAACAGCAAGCTTCTGGCCCTTGGTCCTATTTTCACATTAGTCCTTTCTAAATTTTTATTTTTATTTTATTTATTTATTTATTTTTGAGATGGAGTCTCGCTCTGTCGCCCAGGCTGGAGTGCAGTGGCAAGATCTTGGCTCACTGCAACTTCCGCCTCCCTGGGAGGCGATTCTCCTGCCTCAGCCTCCCTAGTAGCTGGGATTACAGGTGCTCACCCCCATGCTTGGCTAATTTTTGTATTTTTAGTAGAGATGGGGTTTTGCCATCATGTTGGCCAGGTTGGTCTCAATCTCCTGACCTCAGATGATCTGCCTGCCTCAGCCTCCCAAAGTGCTGGGATTACAGGTGTGAGCCACCGTGCCTGGCTGCCTTTTCTAAGCTTTTTAATCAGATGTAGCTGATGGAAAAAATATAGTTTGGACTAAAGTGGCTTTCATAAAATTACAATGTAGACATGGCTAAAACTGAAGGAGGTCATTCATTACATGATGCACTGCAAGTTGTGAAGCTCATTTTTTTCATAAAAGTACATTTTAAAGAGAAATTAGTACGTATGTTTTAGATTCATTTAAATCACTAAAGTAGTTTCATTTAAGCTCTTAGACGCTACATACATATTTACTTCGCCTCTTTCACTCTCTCTTAAGAGCTAGCAAATGTCTTTATACAAAGGGTTCATTCACATCCAGGGAACAATTCCAAACATATACGATTGGGCTATGACACAAACCAAAAGTAACTTCTTTTTTCCTTTGTATTGTATTTTACCAAAATAGAATCAATTTTTTCTTTGTGTTGTGATGCTTTTCTTCCTTCAGTTTATATTCTTGCTCACTATAAGGTTATAGTTTTAAAATATAAGGTGCCAAATTATGTAATTAATTGAATGACTTAGCTTAAATACATTCTTTTTTAGAAAAAATTAATAATGTCTTGACTTGCCTATGGAAGAACACACAGTGATTATAGAGAACTAAAGCAGAAGTAGTAACTCATTTGACTTTTAAAAACTATCTTCAACAAATGTTGAACATTTCTTGCTACTCTACATGCTACTAGTGATGTGGCAAAGAAATCAGTGAATTTACTCTTTCCCTCAAGAATTAGTTTTGATTAAATTGTCCTCAGCTTTTATGCCTTTTGGCCTATTTTTTTATACTCATTGTCTCATTTAAAGATATCTTTTAGGCCGGGCGCGGTGGCTCACGCTTGTAATCCCAGCACTTTGGGAGGCCGAGGCGGGCGGATCACGAGGTCAGGAGATCGAGACAACGGGCGGGCGCCTGTAGTCCCAGCTACTTGGAGAGGCTGAGGCAGGAGAATGGCGTGAACCAGGGAGGCGGAGCTTGCAGTGAGCCGAGATTGCGCCACTGCACTCTAGCCTGGGTAACAGAGCGAGACTCTGTCTCGAAAAAAAAAAATAAAGATGTCTTTTAGGACTCTGCTTATCTCATTACACAGTATCTTTTGAATGAAGGAATAGGAGGCATTTATTGATTGTAATACTATGGATAGTTGAGTTTCCTTGAAATATTTTATTTTTAAACTTATGGCTACAGAATCGTGAACTTGATTAGGTTCCTGCTTTGAAATGGTTATGACAAAATTCAGAGTTGGTTATCTTTGTTAATTACCTTGCAGTAGACATTTTATGTACTAATCTTATTCCTGGCTTCTTCTTAGTTATACTTACCATATTTTCTCTTTGCTTATTTTATATTAGCAGGTATAGCTATAACTTCTATTAGCAGTTATAACTATCATTTTTCCCCGTGGAGAGAAATGTTTTTATTTTAGCAAAGACATTCATTAGCCTTCATGGCTAGGTGACAATCTAAAATCTTTAGTAATATTGTTACCAGAAAGGGTTCCCAATTCAGACCCCAAGAGAAGGTTCTTGGATCCTGGGCAAGAAAGAATTCAGGGTGAGTCCACAGAGTAGCGTGAAAGCAAGTTTAAGCAAGTTTATTAAAGAAGTAAAGGAACAAAAGAATGGCTACTCCATAAGCAGAGCAGCCCCAAGGGCTGCTGGTTGGCTATTTTTAGGGTTATTTCTTGATCTTATGCTAAACAAGGGGCGGATTGTTCATGAGTTTTCCGGGAAAGGGGTGGGGATTTCTCGGAACTGAGGGTCCCTCTTGCTTTTAAACTATATAGAGCAGGACATTGCCATGGCATTTGTAAACTGTCATGGCTCTGGTGGGAGTGTCTTTTAGCCTGCTAATACATTATAGTTAGCATGTAATGAGCAGTGAAGAAGACCAGAGGTCACTTTCGTCACCATCTTGATTTTGGCAGGTTTTGACCAGCTTCTTTATTGCATTCTGTTTTATCAGCGAGGTATCTGTGACCTGAATCTTGTGACCTCCTATCTTATCCTGTGGTAAGAATGTCTAACCTCCTGGGGGATGCAGCCCAGCAGGTCTCAGCCTCATTTTATCCAGCCCCTATTTAAGATGGAGTCGCTCTGGTTCAGATGCCTCTGACAGTATCAAAAGGGATTGTTTCCTTGTTTCAAGGAGACTTTCGTGCAATGCTGGACAGAGAGCTGGTCAGAAGGCACAAGGCAAAGGCTGAGGACAAAAGGAACTGAGGATAAAGTCCTCTGATAATTAACTGAAATTTGGAGAAGGACTTAGAGCTTCCATAGGTCAAAGAAAGCTGTCAAAATGCTAGCAGAGTCCCCCAGTTTATATCTCAGCTAAACTTGTGTATGAAATACTTAAATGAAAATATTTTTGAAGTATACTGTGCAAGTATCTTACAGCCCCTCAGATTACGTTATTTTATGTGTAACTTAATATTGCACATTTTAAGTTTTTAGTATTCCATATTTGTTTCAATTTATTATGTATGTCGTTACAATTTTTATTTTTGTCTTCCTCAGATTATACACCTTTTATAAAACAGATGAAGTACACTTAGAAATTCTAACGTTTGGGAATATTTAGCCTGCTGTATATATAGCAGTTATGTTTACAAAAATGTAGATTCTTTATTTTTCTTTAACAAAATCAATAGATTATCATTATTTTAACAGAGATTAAATAAAATCATATTTTACTTTATCTCATTTTATTCCATTATTAATAATTCTATTCCAATCCAGAAAACATAACATGCCAACAAGCCAAACACAGACGACATACTCAATGACATGCAGTAGATACACATTTAGCACCACCCCTCCCCCTCCAACCCACGTATTTATTGGGGACCTCTATGCTCCATGCACTTTCTAAGTACTAAGAATAATGCAGAAAACAAAACAGATCAACATACCTATTCTCGTGGAACTTATATTCCAGTAAGGGGAGATAGGCAATAAACACAGTCAATAAGAAAATAGATTGTACGACAGATTGTGAAATGTTGTAAGGAGAAAAATGGAAATAGAGAAAGGTGATAGGGAGATATGTGGGGCTTAAAATTTTAAGCAGGTCATAGAAAGCATCGCAGAGAAGACGATATTTGAATAGAGACCTGAAAAAGGTCAAGGGTGACCCAGGTGGATATTAGGGGTACCAGCAAACAGCAAGTGCCAATAAATAAAATTGGATTTTCCTTTTTCTCATGTTTTATTCCATTGTTAATAATTCTAGTCCAATCAAAAAAAAATACTGTGCCAATGAGCCAAACACAAATGACATACTCAATGATGTGTAATAGATACAGAATGTTTAAACATTCCATACATATTTACCGGATAGCTCTATGCCCCAGGCACTTTCTAAGTTCCCCATGAAGCGGGGAGCATGGCCTCTGTGTTGGAGCAGTGGGAAAGTGACTTGTGTCTGTGGAGTGAGTGGGAAAAGCAGAGGATAGGTAGGAAATGATGACCAGATTTTGCAGAGCCTGAAAGACCACTATAATGGGTAAGGTTTTTTGTTTGTTTGTTTTTTCTCTGAGTGGGGAGGGACACCATTGGAAAGTTTTGAGTATAAAATTGCTGTAATCTAAAATGCTTTAACAAGAATCACTGGCTACTCTGTTAAGAAAAGACTTAAGGAGAAGGATGAAAGCTTAAAGCCTAGTTAAGATGCTAATGCAAAAACTCACATAAGAGAATATAGTGGCCTAAACCAGAGGAAAAGTCGTGGTGAGGAGTGGTTGGATTTGAGAGTTAAACCCACGATTTGTAGAATGATTGGATGTAGAGTGAAAGAGAATCAATGAAGACCTTGGGATTGTTGTGTAAACAACTGGGAGGATGGAGTTGCTAGGAACTAGGTTGAAGAATCCTGCCAAAAGAATGAGTTTTCTGGGATGATGTGAAGTTCATTTTTGCTCCTTTTGAGATGTTTATGAGATATCCAAGTGGAGATGACAAGCTGATTCAAGATTGCCCAGTGTTTTGTGTGTGAGCAATTATGTATTTATAAAACTCCAATGATCCAGGAAGCTTGGAAAGTCCTATTTTCAGCTGACGAGGTGTTTTTCTCATCACATATCTCTAGATATTTCTGCTGCCATCATTGTCTACTGTTGTAAGAGTACTGGCTTTTACCTGATTTTAAAGTGCTTAATTCACTGTTTATACTAGAAATGTGCATACGTAATGTTTTAAGGAGAAAAATAAAGCTGTGAATAAGAACAAATAATTCCTCATATCTTCACATGGCTTTCAGGAGGTCAATAAGAAATCCAAACAGAATGAGAGAGGTATTTGACATTAGCATATGTATACACACACACACACACACACACACACACACACACACACACAAATCAAAGTAGACTGACCCTTCCGTGTGAAAAAGAAATCGAGAGTAAATAAATGTTTATAACTATTAAGGGTCTTTTGTATTAAAGGAGGCCAAAACAAGCTGGCTGTATCTGGCTGTATCTGGTGGCTGTATTCGCAGGACATTTCCTCTAAGGGAGCCTTGCTAGTTAAGACTGTAGAAGGAGCAACGGATAAGGTGGAGAGCTCACAACTTAGCAACAACTTGGAAAGTATTGTCAATAAATGCTCCAGGTTGAAATGGGGCCAAGTGACAGGATGTGATAATATCATACAATTGAAGCAGCACTTCAGTATCTAATCTTGGGATTGGAGAAAAATCTGGGGGTTCACACCACGGAAACCATGTCAGTTTGGAATTTATAGCTCTTCTCCACTTAAGAACAGCCACAGATTACTGGAGGCACACTGTGATACAGCTTGCTGCAACATGTCTATGATAAAGCATGGAAACTTGCTTTTTATACCAGAAAAAAGAAAACAAAAAACACCCCCCAAAAGTGTTGTAATAGAAACCAAAGCATCTGGTTCCCACTATCACCATGTTTTGTATAAATGTTTCCTAAGATCTAGTTCCTTGATAACGGCCTTTGGTAAACTCATTTAAGAAAAATTTGGCCCCATGTCAACGTTTCACTAAACAACAATGACTTTACATGTGAGCTATCCTCTAACCTAATCTTTCACAGTTAGCATAATGTTGAGACAATTTGCATTTAGTTCATAATAGGCAAACAGGAAATCCAATGGAAGTGTGTTAGGACTTCACAAATAGCTGGTCAAGAAGCCTAGAGGAGAAGCAAGAAAGTGACTAGAGGAGAAAAAAGAGGCTGAGTTAGAAAAGGGAGTGAGGAGAGAAATGGAGTGTGAGAGAGAATACAAATTGGAAACAGAAGCTCGGATGGGAAAATGCCATTTTAGAAAGTAATCTTTTAAATTCTGTTTTTTAAGTCATGCCTAGAAGCTGTCCAAACTACAGCCAAATAATAAGATTATGTCTGATTCCCGATCCTAGCACTGTCAGGCTTGGTTAGTGTGACGCCTCTGATGTATTTGGTGTGATTACTTTTTGTTTTGTAGCAGCAGCAGAAATCCTCTACACTAGATAAAAATTGTTTACAGCTTAAGAAATGTTTTTATTGCAAAATTTGCATGCAAATTTCAAAGTGAACATTTTTACTTTATAATTTTTTTGGCCAACTAACAGATATAGCTACTTCAACAGAAATGAAAATCACTACGCACAATCAAAAATTCTCTTTCCTGAGAATAGAGGAGACTTCATATTTTATAGTAATTTTACATAAACATGAGAGAAACCTTGTTCATCTTCCTGTTAGAAGTAAATCCCTGCATCATTTTAATGATGTTAATAATTAACAATACTGATAACAATAAAACCAATACCAAAAAGAGAATAAGATTATACTGGAAAGTTTTATTTGATGACTTCCTTATTTTTAAGACTATCTTTTATCCTTTATCTTATCTCAGGAAATGTTTATTGATGGGCTCAAAATAATATTTATTAGAAAAAAAGAACAGATTTAGGACTAAGATATGTGATGTTGATATTAATTATTGAGCTAAAGATTTTGCCAATTTTACAAATTGTTCTTCATTGTAAAAAAATGTTTTTATCTTTCCATTTCCCAGTAATTCTTACAGGACTAGTTATCAAATGCTGTTGATTTACAAATGGTATACACTTTAAAATACTGATATTATTAATACTTCTAACAGTTGTTAGCTTGATAGGCTCACAAAGGAATGAATGATTAGCTTATTTTATGGGCATTATTCTTAGAAATGGAAATGAAGTTTAAGTCACATTTTGAACACAGTTGGATAACATCAAGTTCACACTTCTGAACTGAGAGAAGTTTTCAGATATTTGCTTTGATCTCTATCATAGGTCCTTAAGCAATTTCACTTTTAAAATTTTTCTTTAGAAATTTACACTCACATTTGGGTAAACAGATGGCTTGCACTGCCCAACATCAGATGATGTGCCAAATAGTAATAATGTCAGTTATTTTTGTTGTTACCCTTACTGTTGTATAGAGTACATTTGATAAAAACAGTGAGAAAAATAAAAGAATCCAGAGCTTAAAACTTCATGAGATTATTGTACTTGGTTACTGTCTTCAACACAAATTCTGATTATTGTCTGGAGAGTTCTGGCAGGATTTTGTAACAAGTTAGCTTCAAATATTTAACTTTTCTGGGACAAAGACTCTTGGAACTTCAGTCTTCTTGCCCTGTAAATCTGCAGCGTTTCTTACTTTTGTCAACAGGCATGCGGAAAGCCTTAAAAAGACACATTTATTTCATTTATGAGAAACTAAATCCAGATACAAAGCTCTTCTCTCACCCACTACTGTTGGCTTTCTTTAGAATGATTCTGTGGTGGTGCTGGGCCCCAGGAAGCATTGTAACATGTGTTGGCAATCTTGCAAACCAAATTTAGAGTCTCTTAGATTCAATATCAAGATATTTATTAGGAGTAAAGCTTGCCTTGAGCTCCTTCTGTGAGTTGATGTTAAGCCACTGGCAGTGCTTCTAGGGTGAGTTTTCTTGTTTATCCCTGGTGATGTTTAATGCAAAGCTAATTCACTTCCTGGGACATCCTACTGGGGACAAGTCACTCTATTAATAGCCAGCAGTCTTGATTGTGATTTCCAGCTAGGTTTGGAATTACGGTTTATAGCTTCTGGGTAGCTTTCATTTAGATAAATCAAAATTATCTTGAGACAACAGGAAAAGATGACATGAAAGAGTGGAAGTTTTGCTACTTGTGACATCTCACTGCACATTGTTTTAAATGTAACTAATTTGTTTTAAATTACTCTTTGAAACAATTCCTACTATTTTTAGCATGGAGCCAATCATAATTCAAAAGCAGAAGACCTTTGCTGTTTAACAGTATTGGTTTACTTATCCCACTCAAGGAAGACTAGTGGTGTGCTGATAAATGTTTAACAACTGGCTTTCCAAAGGAGAACAAAACAAAATAAAACTCAAAAACAAAAGCATTATGTGTAGCATTTGAAAAGGTATAGGGTACAAATGATCCCAGCATGATCAGTTCTAACTTCATAGCCTAATGTCAACTGGCTTTCGATACTTCTAAAAATTTAACAGTAGGCTGCACCTATGTCTGGCTCCCACATGCCACTGGAAAAATACTGTGTTACTTATATGCATTTTATGTAAGTAAGTGAATACGTAAGTAAGTGAAATTAAGTAAGTGAAACCGGAAAGGTTCCCTTGTCCCCCGCAGGCATGTGACAGGGGGAGTGGCTCGCTTCTTCAGTGCCCCCCTGCTCAAACCTCTAGGGGGAGCATACAGGCGAGCAGAGTGAGGGGCTCTGACCCCACAGCAGTGTCTAGGGGTGAATGATTACACCTCCTGAAGCTCCAGTGGGCGTGTGTTACAGGGTGCTCTTTTAGTTTACCTGTCCATAGGCGGCTTGTGTTAGCTCAATTAGACCCTCTGCCTTATGGCAAAAACAGAGAGCTGTCTGTATTCTAGGGTTCTTGCCTTGGTGTACTGGAAGAATCAGATCACACGTGGGCTTGGAGAATGAGTGCAAGGTTTTATTGAATGGTGGAAGCTTTCAGCAAGGTGGATGGGGAGGACAGAAGCGGGAGGGAGTGGGAAGGTTCTTTCCCCTGGAGTTGGGCCACTCATCGGTCCGGGCTCTCTTCTGTCTGCCTTGGCCAATCTCCGTGTCATTCCGCCAGTCGATGGCCTGCTGGCCTGCCAGCGTCTGTCAGTATGTTCTTTCACTGGCCTGCTACCCTAGACGTCCTTTCGATGTCCAGCCGCTTGTGTGTTCTTCCGCTAATGTGTTTCTCTCGACGTCCAGCCTCATGTGTGTCTGGCCACTCGGGTCTCAGGGTTTTTATAGGCAGGATGCGGGTGTGGCAGGACAGGGTGGTCTTGGGAGATGTAACAGGAAGGGAGGAGTGCCTGTCCTGACCTAGGTCCTTAGGCACAGGCCCGAGAGTGGAGCCCTAGCCAGGGACCCGCCTTTCTCTACCCAGCATTTCCCTGCCCCCCTCCCATATCAAAAGAGCTGAAAATGATGCCAACCTTCAAGAGAACATAACAATTCTCTCTACAAGAGTGTATTATTTGGAATGGCTTTTTTTTTTTTTTTTTTTTTTTTTTTT
>NW_026652278.1:104203609-104216395 GCF_009828535.3 Hylobates moloch | reverse complement strand
TTTTTGAGACGGAGTCTCGCTCTGTCACCCAGGCTGGAGTGCAGTGGTGCGATCTCCGCTCACTGCAAGCTCCGCCTGGCGGGTTCACGCCATTCTCCTGCCTCAGCCTCCCCAGGAGCTGGGACTACAGGCGCCCGCCACCACGCCCGGCTAATTTTTTTTGTATTTTTAGTAGAGACGGCGTTTCACAGTGTTAGCCAGAATGGTCTCAATCTGCTGGCCTTGTGATCCGCCAGCCTCAGCCGCCCAAAGTGCTGGGATTACAGGTGTGAGCTACCGTGCCCGGTCGGCTGGAATGGCTCTTTGAGTTATGTCATAGAATTCTGGAATTTGGGAGCTAGGAGGACTTTTTTTTTTTTTTTTTACATTTCTAAACTTTTATTTACAGTGGACGCATAATGACATATTAATGGGGTGCGGTGTGATGTTTTCAATGCATATGTGCATTGTATAGTGATCAAATTGGGGTAATTAGCATATCTATCACTTTAAACATTTACCATTTCTTTGTGATGATAAATTGAAAATTCTCTTCTAGTTATATTACTATTAATTATTTATTATTATTTGAGACGGAGTGTTGTTCTGTTGCCCAGGCTGGAGTGCAGTGACACAAGCTGGGCTCAATGCAACCTCCACCTCCCAGGTTTAAGTGATTCTCATGCTTCAGCCTCCTGAGTAGCAGAGATTACGGGCATGCGCCACCACGCCCAGCTAATTTTTGCATTTTTAGTGGAGACAGGATTTCATCATGTTAGCCAGGCTGGTCTTGAACTCCTGACCTCAGTTGATCTGCCCACCTTGGCTTCCCAAAGTGCTGGGATTATAGGCGTGAGCCACCGCGCCCGGACTTCTTCTAGCTGTCTTGTAGTGTATAATATACTGTGCTAAAAGAAAAACTTCAGCCAAATTAAATTTAAAAGAGTTTAATTGAACAATGAACGATTCGTGAATTGGAAAGTCTTTCGAACCAGAATAGGCCCAGAGACTCCAGTGCAGGCACGTGGTGGGAGAAGATTTATGGACAGAAAAAGGAAAGTGACATGCAGAACAGGGAAGTGAGGTACAGAAACAACTAGATTGATTACAGCTCAGCATTTGCCTTTTTCGAACATGATTGGAGCAGTTGACCAACATGGTTGGAGTTTTGTTTGGCCAAAACTTGGTGATTGGCACAAGTGTAGGCTACCCAGTCTGTTTATACCTCCATGTGTTATATAGTTCACAATGTACAGAAAAACCTTTAGGCCGAACTTAAATAGGTAAGAAGGCAGCTTTAGGCTAAACTTGATTTTTTTTTTTTTTTTTTTTGAGACGGAGTCTCGCTGTGTCCCCCAGGTTGGAGTGCAGTGGCGCGATCTCAGCTCACTGCAAGCTCTGCCTCCTGGGTTCACGCCATTCTCCTGCCTCGGCCTCCCGAGTAGCTGGGACTACAGGCGCCCGCCAACACGCCCGCTACTTTTTTGTATTTTTAGTAGAAACGGGGTTTCACCGTGTTAGCCAGGATGGTCTCAATCTCCTGACCTTGTGATCCGCCCGTCTCGGCCTCCCAAGGTGCTGGGATTATAGGCGTGAGCCACCGTGCCCGGCCAGGCCAAACTTGATTTAACAACTGTTATTAGCTATGGTCACCCTAGTGTGTGAAAGAACACCAGAATTTCTTCTTCCTATCTAACTGTAACTTTGTACCTGTTGACCACCCTCTTCCCATGTTCCCTTATCCCCCAGCCTCTGGTAACTACTATCCTATTTTCTACTTCTATGAGATCAACTAAGGAGGACTTTTGAAAACCTTGGGTTCTGTATCTTCATGTTGAAGACACTAAGACCCAGAAAAGAGTCATTTTTCTTTTCAAGGAGGCAATGGCAGCAGTAAGACTCAGACCAGATTTACTGAGCTTCCAGCTCTGTGTTCTTTCCATTAACTTATTCTTTTTTCTTATTTAATGGCTCACACAAATTGTTTTGATTTGCCTGGTTTCTTCTTGTTCTTGATAGAAGTAGTTTGCTGCTCAGTTGTTATAATCAACTGTCCAATCTCAGGAGAATTAAGACATGAGTCAGTAAATGGTTTCTTATTTCTTTAGTGCATATAGATAATGACTATGAAGTCTAAAAAACAAAAAAGGTAAAATTCCACAGGAGGAGTATGTGCCCTTTTAACTATGATGTTCTTCTCCATTTTACCACTTCAGAGCTCAGCCAAACATGCAAATGATGGGCATTCCTTTGGATCCACAGTTTTGATCTTTTATCACTTTTAACTAGAAAGTCATTCTAACATTTCTGCTATAAAGCCCCTTGTTGGTATTACCTTTAGCTGTTGCTACCCTATATAAATATTCCACTACAAGCCTAGTGAATTATTTACCTCCAAGTCAGTTTTCATCTCAGTACTTCTCTGTTTAAAACCAATAAAAGGGGCTGCCTTTCACCCAACAGAATAAATCCCAAACTTCTTAAATTAAACCCCTGAAAACAGGAATTGAATGTGCTTTGCTCCCCTATATCTTTAGTGCTCCCTTATATCACAGTGCCTGGCTCAGGCCAGTATTATTAATCATGTATTGTCTTGTGTACCCACATATGCCTTGCGAGTGGGTACTATTGGAATTACCACTTTATACCTGAAGAAATAAGTGCAAGAAACTTTCCCCCAAACTCACAGTTGGTTGGCAACATCACCTAGACTTGAACCTAGCTTTTCAGATTATACTTTAAACGGCATGCCATACTACCCTCTTGAATATTCTGATGCCCTGTCCTAGTATGAAGTGCTCTCCATAGTTTCCTACCAGCACATCTAGCTAGGTTCTCTCTCTCTAAGTCTCTGAGTGAAGTCTTGATTTCAGGCACCCTGGTCCTCTCAGGATGACCTAAATAGGCTCTAGAAATCCTCTATGCCTTTTCTACAACTGTCTCTCTTGCCCTTGTCATTGGAATTCCCCTTCTTTACTTTGAACAGCATCTTAACATTCCTTCAAGGCTGTTCTTTAACCACCTTGACGTCGGCCTCTCCTCTTCAGACTGCTGACTTCTCCTCAGCTCCATACACTGCTTGTGTTTCTGGACTTCAGGTCTCCCCAGGCAGTTTACCACTTTGAATGGGGATAAGCATTAGGTGTCTTTTTGTTATCCATTGCAATCTGTACACTATCATAACCATTTTATAATACTTAGTATATGTTGATGATAATTTTATTTGCCAATCATTCAGGCTTTGTAGGTATTTTGACTGTACCTCAAAAGTGAGATTCTGGAGAGGAGCATTGCATTTCAAGATGCCTTTGATGAGTGATAATTTGATAGAGACAATAAAGAACAATTCACCTGTGAAGAGAAAACTATGCTAAGGACACAAGACTGAACCTTCCAGAGTGAGGCAACAGTAGCAGAAAAATAATGGGATTAGAGTGGATAACAAGCTAAATGGGAATCAGTAGCATGCCTTTATGAACCAGCCATAAATAAAAGCATAGCAGGCTAGAAGTCTGTGCTAATCCTCTTATTAGATTTAGCATAGGTCTGACTTTCTTAGAAAAAAATTTCACTAGCTTCTGAGTTGCTCTCTTTCTACTGAAGTGATGAGGAAAGGACTATAACAGTAGAAATTTAGATGATATATTGGAAAGATATTTGAAAAAAAGGAGCATAAAATTAATTCAACTTTCTGCCTTTTGAAAATCATCTAATCTATAGTTACGATTTTGCAAAGGCTACTATCAAACCCAACCAGAAGAGGTTTTAGTCTTGTCTACAGTTTCCAAGCTCCTTGTCAACAATGTTTTGGCTGCAAAAATCTGATTGTCATGAACTTCCACACAAGACTCCATCTCAAACTGTATGGCTGTGATCTATGTACAGACATTCTTGCTCCATTCTCTGCAAGGGCCAGCTCTAAAGGCCAATGAAGCTCCTAATTTAAAATTCATATTTACATATTACCTTATTACATATTACCTTATGAAAATCCTTGTATCCTTACCTTTGAATTGCTAAATTGAATTTGTTTCTAGCTGCTTGAAGCTGGTACACTTAACGAAAAAGGCCTCCTGTGGGAATGGTGAAGTCTTTAGTCCTATGAGGGAGCCTGTTTGGGTTACATGATGGTGATTAATGTTAATAAATATTTTGGATGTGTTAGGAATTTCTTTACTTTCATTTGTTCAAATATGACTTGTTCTTTCATATGGTTTTATTTATTTTTATTTTATTTATTTTTTGGGGGGGACAGAATCTCCACTGCCCAGGCTGGAGTGCAGTGGCGCGATCTCAGCTCACTGCAACAACTTCCACCTGCTGGGTTCAAGTGATTCTCCTGTCTCAGCCTCCCAAGTAGCTGGGATTACAGGTGCCTGCCACCATGTCCTGCTAATTTTTGTATTTTTAGTGGAGACAGGGTTTCGTCATGTTGGCCAGGCTTGTCTTGACCTCCTGACCTCAGGTGATCCATCTGCCTCGGCCTCCCAAAGTGCTGGGATTGCAGGTGTGAGCAACCATGCCCGGCCTTTCTTATGGTTTTATAAGAAATAGACATATAATTAACCTTCAGTGATTTGGCAATGTATGAGGTATTTCACACTCATTCCATCTGATAACTTTTTGAAGTGATATTATTATACTTTTCTTAATAGATGAGGAAGCAGAAGTTAAATATCTATTCAATGAGAAACAGCTAATAACTTCTTGACTTTATGATCTTTCTACTGTATTGTGGAGCCACATATAATCTTCTCTTTGACCAGGTCAGTGAATTTGATCTTAAGTGTTCCGATTTTTCCATAAGAGTTATAGTAAAAGTCTTCAGCAAAGAAATTTGTGTCACATGTTTACATTGGAAAGTAGGAAGAGTCTTACTGGTCAAAAATAAAACAACTACAGTATATCTTGTATTTTTATAACATAGAAAATGCTTGATATTAATAAAAATATGCTAAAGAAATATCTGTATTATAAAGGTGCTTATTAGGGACAAGTGGTATTATGTTATAGCAAGGAATCTTTTTGGGAATTACATATAGTAACTCAGATTTGTAACCCTTTGAATACTGTCAGCATTGTTTTTATTATTAGAATCATTACTACCACAGGTTGTATTTTTACAATTAGCCTTGTTGCCATCATTTCCTTTCCTACTCTGGAGCTTCCAGGAAGTGTTGGTCATTTCACTCCAATAGGCCTAATGATGGAGTAACTTTAACCCTCCTTAAATGGCTATCCCTTGATGTACTAATTTTTTACAGGCTAAAACTGTAGCCTGTTAAAAGTAAATGCATTCCTTCCAGGCTCCAATGGTGAATTCATTCTCAGATGACCCCTTGACATTTCACAGGCATTGATGAGGTGCTGTCCCCTCTCTGGAAATACTCTAAACACTGATCCCAATGAATGGAAGAGAGCCCTAGATAAGCAGAGGGAAATGTGTTTATGGACATGTTCAGGTCATCCCCACTGTATTACTGAAGGCTAAATACTTATACTTCTAGAGAGAAGGTAGAGGGTGGGAAAGGAAGCACTTCTACCTAGCCAATTAAATTTTTTTTTTATTCCTCATATATAAATGATCTCTTGGATACTTTATTAGGTTAGTAAAATGCAAGGCATATTTGTATCCTGTTAGGTGGTGAAAAAGCTCATACTGACAGGTGAGGTAATGTTAGATGGTACCAAATAATATTCTTTTTTTCACTTTCTAGATATTTTAGCAAATTTTAACAAAATAAGCATTAGTTTAAAACATGTCAGAGAACATAGACTGCACTGGACATTTGCTTTGGATTTGCTTAAGAATTTTACATCATTTTTTAAAGAGCTCTGATGATTCTTGGTGTGAATACAATGACTTAATGCTTTACAACTCATGTACTAGGAGGTATGGTTAACATTTTACATGTCTGGCAAACTGCAGTTCTTAATCTCAGCATCAGTGGGGGTATTTGCTAATTTTTGATAGTATTGCACATTCAAAATTTGAGGTAAAATGTATGTTTTCTAATACAAAGAAGCAGTAGCTGTATACATATAAGTATGTATTTATTTTTATGTAATTTATTTTAAGGAGTCAAAATTTATTTAAATTTAGTTTAGTAAGCCAGAAACTTTTCCTAAAATGTAACTTCCACTGGGGTAAGGATTTTTGTTTATTTAGGTCATTGCTTTATCCCTAATGCTTGACACATGGTAAATGCTTAGCAAATATTTTAGTAAATATTTATAAATGTTTTAAATATTAATACATGTTTGAAACTAATGCTTATTTTGCAAAATTTGCCAAACTATCTAGAAAGTAAAAAGAGAATTTTATTTGGTTCAGTCTAATGTTATCCCACCTCTGTCAGTATGAGCTTTTTCACCACCTAACAGGGTACAAATATGCTTTGCATTTTACTAACCTAATAAAGTATCCAAGACATTATTTATATGTGATGATTTAAAAGATATTTAACTGATTAGGTAGAAGTGCTTTCCACCCCTGCCCCAATAAAATTCATTTGAGGAGAATTTATTCAACACAATCTAGGACTTGCTGGGCTAGGCAGTGGGTATAACCTTATTGTGCATATGGGCTTGTAAGACTCTCTCAGATTAATGTCATCAGGCACTCACATTATATAAGTAACATTTCACCCTCATCAGGCAAACTTTTGACTATAATTTGCCTTCCCATGTCTGTGGCCTAGAGGTTAAAATTTCCATAATGTAAGGAAACTATTGTCTATTGTTCAGTGACCTTGCAAATAGCTGTTTTTATTATAAATTAATGAACTCATATGGATAATTTTAGTTATTTCTAGAGTTTGGTAATATTAGTCTGTCCCTGAGAGACAGTTTATATATGGAGCAGTGCCATATACTAAACACTGCATGGGGATAGGAAACAAATTACTTCTACTCTTCAAAGAGAAAGTTTGATTGAGGCACAAATGACACAATCTTAAATAAACCATATAAAATCAATGCATTTATGTGGTACAAAATATGTACATGTGAGCCAAGGAAGAATACAAGTAAAATTAAGGAAGGCATTCTAGAAGAAGAAAATAAAAATAGATTGACCTCTAATAAAGATGATATTATCACTGGTAGTGAAAATGCTATGGATAAGAGATATAAAAATGGAAGGAAGCTTATGTAAAGGATAGGTTAAGCAGATTTGCTTAAACAAAATAGTTTGTGTTAGGAAAAATTAGGCATGAGGCAGATGTGACAGATAAACAAAAACTTATTATCAAAGGTGGAGGCAATGGGCAAATGGCCTTAAGTTTCATCAGTGGTTTTGAAGATTAACATATAGTTTTGCAACTAATACTAGGTGTTCTGGTTCTCTATTGCTGCATAATGAGCCATCCCACTATTAAGTGACTTAAAATAGCAACATACAATTATTCCTCAGGTTTCTGTTGATTGACTGGAGCTCAGCTGGATGGTACTTTTGCTGTTCTAACTTGGTGTCACTCATGTAGCTGTCATCAAATGGTGGCCAATACTATAACATCCAAGATGGCTTCCAGTGTCTTGGCAGGATGGCTGCAAGGTTGAGCTGAACTTGGGTGGTAGGATGGCCGGGCCTCTTCATCTCTATCTAGTCTCCAAGGTCTCACCCTCTCTTTGTGGTCTTCCTACATCTTCTCTCTACATGATATCTCTGTATCATGTCAGCTGGACTTCTTATATGAAAACACAAGGTCTCTCAAAAGCTCAGGAGAAGCTGTCAGGCCTAAAAAGGCTTAGGCTCAAAACTGGAATGGTGTCACTTCTACTACATTTCACTAGTTGAAGCCAGTCAATCCAATGTAGAAGCAGATTACACAAAGGCATAAATACTGGGAGGTTCATTGCTAACTGGGGACCATCTTTGGAAACTCTCATAGTCAGTGATTTGAAGTCATTATCAAGTCAAGCCTCATCAGCATCATCACAACTGCAGCAACAACAACAACAACAACAACAACAACAAAAACCAGCTAATATTTCTGGAGCCGTTAGTATTTACCAAGCATGATTATTAGTACTTTACTTTTATTAATGTATTTAAATCTGGAGAGAAGCAATATTATTATTCAAATTTTACAGATGTGGAAACTGAGGTCTGAGAGATTAAGTAATTTGCTCAACATTGTGTAGTTTATACTTTGAACCCAAGCAGCTGTCAGAGTTTGTGCTAGTGAGCACAATGTTATGCTGCTTCACTTGTGGAATATAAAATTCCATGAATATCTCTCTATATCACACCTGACCATCTCTACTAAACAAAAAATGTCAAAAATATTTTAAAATGATATGCTATTTCTCATTATTTGTACCATTCTCAAAATGCTTCAAAATAGCACAAAAGATTCAGCTTTGTTCATTAGGAAAGGATTTGATGTGAGTCTTAGTTGAGTTTGCCAGCTGAAGGGCTGTGGTATTGTGTTCCTTGTACATGATTCAGGGTCAAGAGTTCCAGACTCTGTGCCACAGGAATGGGGCTTAAGCCTGAGATGCCTTGTTATTTTTTGTGCTACCATACATTATCACATAATTTCTCTAAATTTAAATATAGCAGTATTACTTTAATAACTCATTCGGTGACATAAACATACTTTCCTATCTGTAGAATAGGGATGATAACCTTTAGTTCTCAGAGTTTTCTGAGCTGAAATGAATGTGCAAAGTTATGTATGCTAAAATAGTTTCATATAATTCAATTTATACAAACCACAAGATAGTATTAATGACAATTGAGATGAAAATAGAGCTGAATTCATATTTTACAGTTATTGTTAGAAACCACTTCAGTAATTCAACTGACCAGCCTAATATTCTTTCTGGTGTGGTACCTATGTTAAGATATCCTCAAAAGTTTAAGATTGACTGAGACAAAGCCTTTGAATATGTAAAAAGCAGAAAAAAAAATATTTGTTTTCTCTAAAAACAAACTTTACTCATTTCATCTTGGATACTCAAAATGTCTTCATTATTTTCTTTAATTTTCATTGGTGTCTATTACATGCCAGGCATTATACTGGCTCAGCTCAGGCCAATTTCTGCAACAATGGAAATGCTTTGTGTATGCACTATCCAGTGCAGCAGCCACTTGCTACATGTGGCTTTTCAGCCCTTGAAATATGGCTATTGCAACTGGTGAACAGAATCTTTAATTTAATCTTATTTAAATTAATTTAAACTTAAATTTAAGCAACCATATGTGGGTGGCAGCTACCATATTGGATGCTGCAGAATTGGACGCTATCAATGTGTCCTACTGTCCTTCATATCCTGGTTCACTTTTGGGAAGCTATGCTCTTGGAGTCTTTCATCTTTTGATGGTGATTGGTATTATTCATCCATACCCTTTAACCTTGCCCTGCTTTAGTTAAGGGTATACATTTTCAAGGCCACTGACAAATGCTGAGGAGGCCATCTGGCCTAAAGAAGTGTTGGTAACTGTCTTCTCTAGGCATGTGGAGCTCATGAGTTTGAGTCAGATTTTCCTTAAACATCAAATAATTTTAAAAAGCTAAAAAGCCTAACCATATGCCCAATCCCCTTATAGTTTTAGCAAAAGAAATAACATGGGCAGTAAAGGAGCCATTTTAACTAATATGTACTCAGCATTAGAGTGGGAAAACTCAGTAACTTCTTAAATCCAGTGTCTTACATGATTTAATTTTTTAGCTTTTGCAAAATTCAAAAATCATTGTTATGTTCCTTTCATTTAATTTTTAAATCTTAAAAAATTCGGTTCATATGTTTCTGTTAAGTGTAGATAGAACTCATCGAAATGCGTTTGGTAAGAGTTGTTTTTAGAAGGTTCCAGACATCCTGTGAATCTTTGGAATAATGAGACAGACTTTATTAGTTTTGCATAAAATTCCCATTTAGTCAGAGATTATTAAACTGAAAGCCCAGCCATCTACCAGGTCAGTTGAGTGCTGAAACTATTCCCTGTTCTATAGCTGGCTGAATATTAGTATTTAGGAATAAGTTATGTCTATACAAACAATATAGGGCTCTAAAGAGCCTAAAAATCACCTACCAATTTCCTGTCTATGTTTAGGGTAAAGAAACTGTGGCTCAGAGAATAAAAGTAAGTTGTTCAAAATCTTTAACGTGGCTTAAGACAGATAAGAAATTTGAACTCAGGCTACCTGATCGTTGGTCATTAATATTTTTCAACAGAGTACACAGTCTCATCTTCATTCTTTAAGTCAATGTAGTGATAGGTTAGAAAAATGGTGTTTTTAAGAGCATACAAGAATACCTTTAATTTTATTTAGTTTTTCCTCTGATAGCACATAATTAACAATTCAATTAAATATATATGCCAAAATTACTGTCAAAAGAAATATATCTTTTAATTGACATAAACATGAAGACATTTCTTACGCAGAATATCTAATGGGAAATTCCTCTTGGTAGCTAGCCGTTTTTTGATCAAAGGAAATAAAAAGAAGATAAAAGATTTTGCCTAATTGCTTTCCAGAGAAAAATAGATGGAGTCGTATTCTATATGATTTGTGAATGTAAAAGCTTGTAGAATTGTATGATATAATTCAAGGGATGAATTGTGTGTCAGTTCACACCTGATGCCCTGAGATCCCATGGCTTTTTTAGGTTTTTGTTCTAGGGATTTTAGAGAAGAGGTGTCACTTAAACTCTTAAGTGCTCTGGGTTCCTTTGGGGAATGTCTGTCTGAAGGAATCTTGGTGTCTCCAAATTCTTGTCTGTTGCTGTCATCAATTCAATAGCATTGTAGCTCTCCTCTAAAAATTTATAAGCCAGCAAATGGCTGAAGCTGGGAAGATAAAAAATGCCCACTGTGCTATCATTTGACTCTTTCAGAGATGTTTACACACAAAGGCTTTTTGGACAGACACTGTTCAGCTCCTGACAATTTACAAATGCCTTCCTAGATAGATTTAAAAATTAATCTTAAGGAGACTGAAGGTTTGGAGCATGGAGATGGGATGTTCAGGGTATAGCCCTCTTTGTATGCTTGATTCATGGGAAGTATGACGTAAAATTTGGAGTGTCTGGAGATCTTGGATCCGGTCTACAATCTTTTCCTAGTTGCTCTGCAATGCTGAACAAGTTAGTTAACCTTCTTGTGCTCATTCTAGGCTCTCAGTTTAAAAAAGGGAGATCAATTCCATGAAAATTAAGGTGCTATTAATAGTTATACAAGATAATACATTAAAAACTCTCTGTATCATTCATTAAAAATCAGATTGGGTTATTTAAAAAGTTGGAATTTAATCTCATCTAAAAAAGCTTAGTTATTGAAAATTAAAGGACAAAGGTTTTAAATACTTTTGGAAGATAAAAATAGAAGAAAACAAATACTCTACAGATAGAATTAAGTTTACAAAATAGCCTCACAATGGAAATATGGAATCAGAAAGGCTATCAATAAGAAAAAAAGTTAAAATAATGAAAGGCATTATTTTCTAGAATTTACAAATATATGACATTTAAGGGAGGAAGAAAAGGCCACTATTAACATAAATATTATAGATCCTTATAGTAAATGATTACTGAACAGAATTTTCATCATTGTATTATTTTAAGTAAAGTTTCTTTGTGATGATTACGATGAGATGTAAAAATTTTAAAAGAAATGTGCCTTTTTGGCCAGGCACAGTGGCTCACACCTGTAATCCCAGCACTTTGGGAGGCTGAGTTGGGCAGATCACAAGGTCAGGAGTTCAAGACCAGCCTGGCCAATATGGTGAAACGCCATCTCTACTAAAAATACAAAAATTACCCGGGCGTGGTGGCGGGCGCCTGTAGTCCCAGCTACTCGGGAGGCTGAGGCAGGAGAATTGCTTGAACCTGGGAGGCAGAGGTTGCAGTGAGCTGAGATTATGCCACTGCACTCCAGCCTGGGTGACAGAGCAAGACTCTGTCTCAAATAAAAACAAAAAGATGTCTTTTTAATTTTTATATCTTTCATCTATATTTACTACTAATCATATAGTTATATTTACTACTAATGATATAATCAAACATTAGAGACCAAATATGTATTTTTGTGGTTGCAATAAATCACATGCTAAAATTAACTCATAGGTTAGCAGTCCAGCTTTAATTCATATGTCTCCTTGTTTATGCATATTGCCAAATATTCATGTTTTATCAAACACTAGAGAACTGCTTTTTCACCTCTGATAATTTTATGACCATGATTGGATTTACTATAACCTCAACTCTAAGCAATAAAGACTTCAATAATGTCAAATAAAATAGCATGCATAAGTGGTCTTGTAACATACTATTATTGTTTCATAGTCACATTTAACAATAATTGTTTGGAGAACTTTGTGTTACGTGGTTTTTGGAGAACTACATGTGATTTAGTGATAATAGCTTTCTTTAATGATTACAGATTTAAAGGATTACTGAACTCTTCAGATTTTAAAACAACAGAATTTCCAAGAGGATTTTATTTTCAATTCTTGTTTACTTCCTAAATCATGCATTAATGTGATGTTTGGAAAATGAGCTAAATTTCTAGTGCTGAACCAGAGCCATCTAGAATGTGAATTTGAAAATTGAAAACAAATTGCTAATGTGTACTAGAAATGATGTATTATATGCAAATGTATTTACAAATAAAGCACAGTGTAAGCAGAAGTATGAGTGTGGAATGTGCACCTAGTTAGGAAATAAACCTATTTTTTGCATGCATGGTATGACCCCCCATGGATTAAAAGGGTTTTATATATGTCAAAACTGTAGATCGGTGCCTAGCACACAGTAAGAGCAACAGTGTTTGCCTCCTCCCTCTCCTCTCCGTCCCCCTCC